>NW_008609065.1:34357-38550 GCF_000691845.1 Merops nubicus
TGCCTGGTTGGAAGATTTTTGAGTATTGGCTAATTTCATAGGGTCATAGACTATTAATATTACTATTAACTGTAAACTTTCAGGATTGCTTATGTAGACTTTTTCCAAAACTACTGTATTATTTGCTTGAAATCACTTAAAAGTTTCTCATTTAAAATCTGAACACACCTGAACTATGCAGTAGTAGATGAAATATCAGATAGAGGGAAGCAAGTTAGTTGTCTATTTTCCCCTTGTTATTCCCTTGGTAGAAGCACAGCTGTAGAAAGGAAACCAGAAGAAGGGTGGCTAGCTACACTTGCCCTCATAGGCAGCGTGCCTGAAGAATCAAATACTTTGTTAGTATTCTGACTGGTTGAATTGAGTCAAATATTAATTTCCTTGCAGTGTCAAAGCTGTATGTATTTTTACTTAAAAATTCAGTAGTCTGCCCTTATAAAGGGAAATTTGTCAGCTTGTAGCCTGGTTGGAGTTAGACCGATAAATAGAACAGCCTACACTAAGTTTTCAGAGTGTATGTAGTTCAACTTAAATTCAGACCTTAAATGCCCTAAAATTTAAAAAAAAAAAAAAAAAAAAAAAAGAGAGAGAAAAAAGGCACCAGTCACTGGATAAGTTTTCTTAATAACTTGAGCAGATGGGAAGCAACATAAACTTACAAAGACAGGTAAAAAACCTCTAATACCTCTGCATTGCTTCTTTATTTTTCTTTTTCATTAAATGTCAAGAGGCTGAGCATCCCAAAGAATAAATTCAAGCTCTCAAGAATCTTAAAATCTCCCTTTGTAGGGAGAATATTTTGACAGCTAAATTTATTTTCTTCTTAATTGGTAAACTGAAACTACATATTAATAGAGTCTAGCAACTGAAACCTTTGGCACCTCAAATTGTATAGCTCCTTTTGGGGCATACTCATTCTTTTTGAAGAGCATGCAAGTGTAGAAAAGGCTTGTATACTTGAGAGACTTCATAACACACCAGCTTGTAACCTGGCCAGTGGACATGGGAGTAAAAGATCTTTGAAAATGAGATTGTGTTGATCTGCTGCTGTAAATATTTCAGGAGGGAGATGAATAGCTGTCTGCTTCTCTTAACTACTTTTTAGTAGTAAAAAGTAGTTAAAGGAAGGGGTAAAATTTTCAGTTCCACCATAAGAAACTGAAGATGAGTATAAGCAAGAATAAGAGGAAAAAACTAGCACTACAAGAATGAGTAAAGCAAGCTTTAATATTTTGGGTTTTTTTGGTGGTGTTTTTGCTTGGGTGTTTTTGTTTGTCTTTTATTTTGCTGTGTGGAGTTTTTTTAATAAAAGCTTAGAAAACCTACACTTATACTAAATTTTATTTTAAAAACCCTAGTTAAATCCTAAAATTAATAAAAGTAGACATGGAGCTACTTCTGTAACAGTATATTCTAAAAAGTGTTGTGTAATACTTGGAGCAAATTTATCATCTCATTTCAATGTCCTGATAAACAAAAACCACATCTATATTTAGCAGCAAAACATAGAGTGCTTTCTGATAATGTTATTTTTGACTTTTCTACTTTTTTTTCCACAGAGAGAAAAAGGTAGAAATGTAAAAGTTGAACAATAGAACTTTGAGGAAGTAGGGGGAGGAAAAACTAAGTATTTCACAAAACTAATTTTGCTGGCTTCTCTTTGTTTCTGAGAATTCATGGTATAGGGAACTTTATGAAGTAACAGTGTCTTAAGTAGGTAGATACTTTATATATTTGTGAAGTGAATTCAACACAAGGATACTGTTAAAGCCTTCTGTCAACAAATGATAAAGTAGTAAGTCTCTTTAAGAGCAACAAAAAAAATCATATTGTTTCTGTATTTCAATCATTGCAACAATACTGTTCATTCTGAACAGGGAATGATTGTAAATTGTATGAAGGTTAAGAATAAACAGCAGCCATAGACAAAGTCTGTGGGTCAAGAGATGTCTTTGCTTTAAGAACCCATTTTTGAATCTGAAAAATTATTTGTTGAGTTCCTCATGATAGAATTGGCACCAGGACTGGAAGACAGCTCTAATTGCCAAAGTTGATTTTTTGTTGTTGGAGTGTTATGAAGTATTGCATGTTCTGTTTTTGTTTCGGAGACAAAATCTTATGAAGTACACTAATCCATGTTAAGTGTAATATCTATTTTATCACAATATGGACAACATTGTCTGACGTATATTATCAGCTAACTCATTTTCTAGAACAGAATTTGGTGTTTTTCTAAAAAGAGGCTTAAGTGCTGTCATCAGTCTTAGTGTATTTAAAAGAGCAGAGCTTCCCTTACTGATACTGGAATACGCATCTTGTGCCAATAGCATTTTCTTGTCTTGCTGATATATAATTGGGGGGAATAAAAGGCTGACTTCCATTTCATTTCAATTGTGAAAAAGAGAACAGGTATAGTGGGAAATTTAGGTGGAGAGGAGAGGGAAGAAGGTAAGAAAGATAACTATTAAATATGCCTGTTTTTCCTAAGATGTTGACCACTGTGTAAAAATACTTTTTAAAAAAAAAAAAAAAAAAACCTATTGTTTTGTTTTACTGGCAGAGTTTCTTGAGGCACATGAATATCCAGAGCATATTAAACAATTGGTACAGAAAGAGAGAGAATTGGAAGAACAAGAAAAGAGGCAACGTGAAATTGAGCGCAACACGTGCAAGGTTAGAATTTCTACTAAGTAAAGTAAAAATACATTTCCAGTAAGAAATGTTTCAACAGTAAATAGTAATTTTTTACTACAATAAAAAGACTTTTCTGTTAAGTGTATTTGTTTTAACAAATCTTTAAAGTTAATTGTACACCTGTTGGAAGCCTCTATACAATGAAAGTTTGTTATTCACTACATATTTTTGCTGAGTTGACTTATTCCATGTGAATTTGGATTGGTATTAAAACCAAATCAAAACTGTAGTTGATGTGACAGCACTTACTTTCTGCAAAATCAGAATCATAGAATGAATCATCATTGAATGTTGGAAAACTAATTCCAGAGATTATGTAATGCCTTATTAGGTGTTTCATACTGTTAAATCTTTTCATATTGTGACCCTTTGTTTTCTGAAATGTTTCTTAAACTAAATGAAAATAGTTATTTGGCAGAAAGAGCAGAATCTTTTTCCAACCGTAGATTCAATAGTAATAAACAAAGTATGAAATCAGTAACATAAAAGCATGACAGTCAGCTAGCTAATCTACCTATGAATCAAGTCATTGTTTTATTAGCAGGTTCTCTATGGTTGCAAAATATGTAATTCTGTATGTGAAAAAGGAATTTCACATTCATTGTTCCTGTCTGCATTTTGGTTTGGAGGATTTGTACACTGCATACAGTTTAAAGATGTTCTGGTTGTAGATGTTGTACCTTAGTGTTGCAAAAAGGGGGGGGATAAATCCAGTCTTGTGTGAAACAGGAGAGGAAATGTATTGTGAAAAGGGGGGGGATAAATCCCATAGTTGTGGCTGGCACTGAATATGCGACAGACGCAGACCGGGAGGCAAATGGTTTGAAGGGTCTTTTGGATTGCCGGTGATAAAATTAAAAGCTACGGGTATAGCTAAAGGTTTATTGCTAATAGCAACACACCAGGTCTATATATGTGTGTGCACACACAAAACAATAACAACTTGCCCGCTGTAAGCCCGGATGCCTGGCAAATAGATAAGCTTGTTGAACAGAAAACACAACAGACCAAGAAACAGTACAGTTGCGACAAGAACCAAGGGTACACTCAGGGAAGCACAGAAATGCACCTGAGGAGAAATATGAATACACCCAGGGAGGAAAAGTCTGTCTCTCAGTGTTGGCTGAGGTTAATAATCTTACCCACACGGCATCCCAAGTGGGGGGGATGGTGAAGGAGCGAATTCGTCAGTCCCTCCTGTCATCGGTGTGGTTCCGAGTCGACCCTGTCCCAGTTTTGGGGCCGACATTGGGGTGATATTTATACTTGAGTTTTTTACATTACATCACCCGGGTGTACTGCGGTTGTGGATGACCATAGACAATCTTACCACTTGGGTTAATGCCCCAAAGTCTGTTGATTTACACCTGCATAGGTGGGGGTGGTGGCTCCTTTTGTTTGGGGCTAAGCCATAGGAAGACTGGGACCACGAGGCCTCCGCGGTGGCTCCTTTTGTTTGGGGCTAAGCCATAGGAAGACTGGGACCACGAGGCCTCCGC
>NW_008609066.1:0-1553 GCF_000691845.1 Merops nubicus
TATTACATATATCTTATATGCATATATTACATGATATTATATATCTATCGTATATATTAGTATATAGTGTATAGATATGTAATCTCATTCTTCCAAATTACTCTCTGGCGTTAACTCTTCCCATGGATCTATAGAGAACTTCAGCTCTTAACCTAAAATGGGTATCTAAAATGTTCCTACTGTAAATGTAAGATCCCAAACACAAGATCCCAAACTTCATGTCCCATCTTTCTTTCCTGTTTATGGAGAAAGTCTGATAAGCCAGTTAAATGAGTCTGTATTTCTTCTCAGAAAAAAATTATTTATCCTCATGAATATCCAACTGTGAGTTCATGTATATAATCATTCAGTATCTGTCATATTCAGAGACTGATAAAACATACAATCCCTACTGTAAAGGTAATTTGATAGATGTAAACATTTGGGAGTCAATGGATCTGTACTGGTTTTGGGGTATCTAAACCAAAAATTATTCATACAGTCAAAGCCAGACAACATCATTGCATTTATTTAGGCTACTTTCATGAGCAATAGAAGAAATAGCTACTATTCAGTGATCCACACAGAAAAATCTATAATTTCTGCCAAGACGAAAAGATTAGAAGCAAATCTGTAGCCTGAGCCTATTTCTACTTCGGTCTGACATGGAAGTTTGTATGCATAGTATTTAAATACCAAATTAGATAAATACATATTCAGGGATTTTTCTAAAACCTGGTTCACTGATACGTTTGAACTTTTAGCATCTACTCTAGACATGCATTCATGAATTCATAAAATATTTATTAACCAAACTGAGGAGAAGCAGAGCTCTTGCTCTATGCTATAGATTTCCATATTAAATGTCATTTTAATATTAGATGGATCATAAAACACCCATTAATTATTTTTACATAGACAATACAGAAAACACAGACCTTCACCCAGAAAATCTCTATTAAAAAGAAAAACATACTTGTGTCCAGCAGTTGACTTAAAATTTGGCTGAGTTAGCTTTGAATTATTTTTAGCACACTGGGGAGGAAAGTATGAGACGGCATTCCGAGATTAGCAGCCTGAGTTCAGTGGAAAGGCAGATCCCTCTGTCTTAACAAAGTGGTCAGCTCTTGAAATGGCCTAAGAGCCTCACCCTCGCACAGGTAAGGTAACACTCACCAGACTTTGGAAATCTTTGTGGCTGGGCTAAGCAGAAGAGAGTGGGGCAGCACTCAGCAAACCAGGTTGCCATTTGGAAACAGCAGCTGTACCTCTGCCATTCCCCTTTAGACAGACTTGCTTTTCACAGAGGCTTCAGACATCACCTCCAGCAAACTGTGAAGTTACATGGACCACCTGCACGTAAAGCCTGTTGGTCACGTCATCATTATCATGCCGCGTCCCCCCATATTCTCCTGCTTCATTCAGGCGCTGGAACATGGTGCTTTTCTTCCTCCCCCAAGGCTGAGGAGCGGAGCCCTCCAGCCGCTGTCCTGCAGAGGGAGCGGTTGCCCTGGGCTCAGCCTGTGCTCCCGGCAGCTCTGCTGCAGGGGCAGGCGGAGAGGAGGCCTCATGCA
>NW_008609066.1:1584-13575 GCF_000691845.1 Merops nubicus
GCTGCAGGAAGAGTATAGCAGCAGGTCCCGTCTTGTCTTCGCTGTCTCACTCATCTGTCTGGTGTAGTGGGGATGGGAGCCCCGGTTCCTCACACGGGAAGATCGCCAGTCTTCACTCCTACAAGGTGCTTCTAGCCAGTTTTTCTAAAGGGAAGAGATCTGCATTTTCTAAAGTATCTGGTGATATTAGGATCCTTGTCCTTTGTCTAGCTCACTTCAAAGGGGTTTGCTCTGAAAGTAATGTACTTCTATCCTTGGACAGCAAAGACTATTATTTAAGGTATCTCACCCACTAAGTATAAAAAAAAAAAAAAGTGTGGAGGCATCCAGACTCTAGTCCAACTAGCAATTTTAATAAAGATCAACTTCTGTGTGCTACCCATATAGACATGTGCCAGTCATTCTTTCCCTGTGCCCCATGTAAGAGAAAAGTGTCAGAGATAAAAGGAGAAGGGTGAAAACACTTAACAAATCAATCACTAGATGTGTCACTTAAACATCTCAACTGCTAAACCTTCTGAAGATTGACCGCTGACATTTGCTGACTGTATTTGGTCCCAGATGCTAGGAGACTCCCTGTACTTTGATTTCTTTGTGAGGCAGCTGTCTGCTTTGCTGGTGGCCCTGTTACAAGCAGTTTGTGCCAGAATTGCCTCATGAAGAATTTGAAGTACCTAAGAAATACCTGACATGTGAAGGCCATGGCAGCAGGGTGTGGTCATATTTTCTTTAAAATAAATGGCAAGATGCCCATTGGCTTTGCTGGTGACAGCGTTTCATAGCACGTACACAAAATCCAGTTCCACATGCTGCTGAGTTCTCTATTTCATTTCTCATGAATAAGAAAGTAGGAATTTTAAAAATCCTAAACCCAGCTTTAATACTTCAGTGTCTTCAAGAAATCCTTGTATATTCTTGCAAGTTTTTACACAGTTTTCAATAAAAGCTCAGTCTCCTCATCCTCACTCTGCCAGTACCCTTTTGTTGTAGTGTTAACTTTTTAATCAGCTGAAATGGCTTAAGGTGGCTACGTTTTACAGAGCAACTCCAGGATAACAAAGCAGGAAGCAAATTCCATGGTTGTAAGAAAAATGAGAGCAAAACCCATGAGCTAATGCCAGAAAAAGGTTAGATTCAGCAACAGCAGATGCAGAAGACAGAGAAATGGCAATAAATTAGAGCTGAATCAACTGAGACCATGAAAATAATGCTTAAGTGCAAACTAGTTTATGTGCAGAATCTATCCATCTAAACTCTCTTAAATTTGACTCCTATCTGCCTTGGCACAGCCTCTGAATGCCTGCATGGCATGACTAGTCATGTGAACATGAACTAGCTGTTCAGTGGAGTTCTTTACCATAACCTTCATATTATTTCATTTCTACAAACATCTGACTGCTACATAGGCATTGTTCAAAGAGCTGAGTTTCCTGTATGAAACCCCAGACAGTTTGAGAGTTGCTTGTTTGAAGATACCTTTTGTATTCATACAACATCTACAATGACTATGGAGCAACTTCATCAAAACCCTGGTTTGGTGCACTGGGATTTGAATCTAGGAGCCAGCTCCAGATTCAGGTGTCTCAATGTAGATACATGTAGAAGTGTCCACACTTGGCGTTAGTGGAGAGCTATTAGTGAAGAGCTAATCAATACAGCGAAGAGGATCAGAAGAGCAGTTTGGTGAGCAAATGCAGGGAAACAATTCAGTTGTCTCAGCCAGTCTTTCATATCCATGAGGTCCATGCAAAGGCCTCAGATATCCAGGATTGTTTCAGACAGCATTAGATGCTTATGTTTTAACAACTGAATCAAGACCTATCCACCTGGTATAAATGCACAACGATCCCTCTTGATCAGTTCCACTGGCCATATTGATTAGTTCTGCTTGGACTGTAGTGGGAGCACAGGCACTTTGCACACAGGTGAGCATGTAGACATATATATTAACACATGAATCTGGAGCTCGGTACAGTGCTTGCATGCATCAAACATCTCTGTCTGAAAAAGAGAGGATCCCAGATTCTGAATTAACTCCTTTCCTTGAACTCTGTGTGTTCAAGATCCTTTCCCAAATGTGTTTGCATTGATTGGTAGTGCTAGTACCTTAGTGAGGAACACACAAAACCAATTAGCATTTACAGGTATTTAAAATAGTATTAAAAATAGTATTTAAATAAAATGAATTTACAAAAATTCATACGTATTTTCCTTTTTTTTTCTGATTTTTGGACCCTGTTGAGTTACACTGGGTTATGTGCCTACACATTTTACATATATATAAATATATATATATATATGTGTACTTTTAACAAAGATTAAAGTCACATCAAAATTTGGAATACTGTCTTGAACATCTGTTTAAATAAGTATTCACATCCATGATTAAACATCACTTCTATCCATGATTAAACATCAATTCTATCCATGATTAAACATCACTTCTATCCTCTCTGCCTGACATCAGCTGTGCTGTGACATTAGCCAGCTAGTCACTGATACTTTCCAGACACTCCCTCGCAGACTGTTTGAAAAGGATTTGATTTGCTTTTCACATTATCTCGTCTGGCTTCAAGACTGTTTAAGGTGAAGAACGTGGAAACAATGTTCCCGGCTTTAAACATGAACTCTGGTGAAAGGCAACTGAAAAAAAAAATGGAAAAAAAGAAAAGACCCAGGTGGGCAGCAAAGCATAAGCAATCTGACAAGACTTTTCAATACACTGCAAAGGTATTTCCATGACTGTTCAAAAATGACTGCAGAAGGGTCCCACTGCTGGCTGCCTATACATTTGTGTCCTCTTTCCCCAAAAAACTCTCCACTACCACATCTCCACCTCCTCACAACTCCTGTGACATCTCTGTGAAGAACCCAGGATGGTTGAGAGCCACCCAGTTGATGCATGTCAGCCAAGGCATGTAACAGTTGAGTCTGGATCTATCTCTATTTATCAAAAACTTTCAGTCCAGGCACTGACTTGGGCCTTTTCTGTCCATTCAGCATTTCCACAGAACCACCAGGAATGTTGTTATTTTGAGATTTCCACATCTCTGCCAGGTTAAGCAGATGGTAGCCAACAAAAGCCTAACAGACACAGACAATGCAAGGCCTTTTACTCAGATGAAAGCATTAAAAAAACAGGTTTCAAAGGTATTTCCCAAGTCAATGGTAAAAAACCCTCCTATTTTACTCATCCTGGAGAATGTGCAAATTGAAAGTTCTACGCTTCTTCTAATGAAAATATTTAGTTTGCACAAAATCTGAAGGAAAAGTTGTTTGATGGTGCACTGATGTTACAGAGGAAGAGTAAGAGCCATGTTAAAATAAATGGCTGAAATGTAAATGCTGAGTCTGCTGGGTTTTGTCTGCTAGACGCTACACAGAAAAGATAAGCCTTCATATTTCATCCAGGAGTTTCTGGATTTTGCCATGGGGGAAGGCAAGGAGCATAGACCTACCATACCTGTCCATGGATTCAAAAAGAAAAAGTTACAAAATCAGAAAGCAAACAGTAAAAGAGACAGAACCAGAAATAAACCGTTGCCTCCTTGTTAAAGGTAGGCAGTTAAAATTAAAGTGGAGTCAGACAGTTAAAAGAAGTCAGTGTTGACACCCAGTATTTCTTCACTGCTTTGTTATTTATTAACAAAGAAGAAGAGAAAAGGCAGCTTCCCTGAGCACAACAGGAGTCAGACAGCA
This sequence comes from Merops nubicus, assembly GCF_000691845.1. NCBI lineage: Eukaryota > Metazoa > Chordata > Aves > Coraciiformes > Meropidae > Merops > Merops nubicus. The sequence continues at coordinate 5,284 of NW_008609066.1, forward strand.
ACAAGCAAGAGCCTGTCTCTGCAGAAAGCAATTCCCCATCAAGGGAAAGTTTGTTTTCCCAGCAGTTGTTTCTTTTTTAAGGGAAAATAGTGCCACGACCTCTAAAAAAATTGCAAGACCAAGCAACTGCCATGAATACTCAGTGGCTCTGTGGTCATAGCACTGGATGTGTTGGATAAAGAAAACTCAGGGATTGGTATCACTCTGTGGGTTCCCTCATACCATACCCCTGAGTCTCCAAACTGTTCTGGGATTTGTCTCTGCAAAATTTTGCCTATTTATGCAGACCTAAAATACTCCTGTTTAAAGTTTCACTGAAAGTCCTTTAGAAATTTGCTTTAAATAATTTTGTGCTTTTCTATTTTATTTTTTTTTACTCTCTTTCAGACTATTAAAATGTGGTGTTTCTCTACTTACAGCTCCATCTCTCTTTCTTTGCCCTGAGGAATTCTTTTTTAGGCTTTCCTGGGGAATACGTCCCTGGGCCCAGGTCTGGATTTATGCCATCTCTCCTGTTTTCAGACACATACACACCTTTGCTCAATAATGCCCAACAGGTCCTTCACATGTCATGCTCCTTAACACCCAGGCAGAAGAGGTGGCAGCAAGGAGAGGCTGACCAAATGGGGTGGCAATGGAGGAAGAAGCAGGGTGAGGTAGATGCTTTTCACCATGTCAGTTAGAGATCCCTAAGCAAACCGCATGAGCAGCCCTATTTTTCACACAGAATTGTACACATTCTCAGCACAGGCAGCAGCTTGACCTATATAAAACATGTCTGGGTTATTTTTTTTCCTTTCCCTTTCATTTTGCCTGGGGCAGGATAAGAGGGAAACTCTTCTCACAGTTTTTTCTCAGTTTCACTGTGTTGTTATCCACACTCCTCATATGAACATGTCATGCAGTAATTTGCTTGTGACAGGTTTGAGGTAAAGCTAAAAAGATTTTTCCAAACCAAAATAAGCAACAAAGAATTTTTTCAATTGAGAACACATTCTCCCTTCTCTTGCCCTCAGACAATACATCCTCCTTTGTGGCTATTCTGTGATGTATTTTCACACCTAAAAGAATTACTTACTGAGAAGTGCATTATTTTGTTATTTGTGAGATCTACAAAAGCCTTTCTGACAACGAGCTTTAAGTAAAAATCTTTAAATAGAGAAGAAAAACAAATGAATTACCAGACCCTGGAGTTAAACTGTACAACAACCCACAAAACTATTTCAAGCAAGCGATCAGCCAAGGTTTGGTGAGCTTTAGTTACTAGTGATTAATGGCTTTGCAAGGAGAGAATTTACTTTCAAGAGTAAGCAGTCAGCTGTTGAGGAGCATACTGGCCATGAGAGGATGTGTCTCTTTCAAGTTACTGTTGTAACTCATGTTTATATGAAGTGAAGCAGGCAGCACTAAGCGGATATGACGCAGGTTAGCTGAATTAAATGTCCGTGCGTGTGCAGAGCTTCTCTTTCCCACAGTCAACCATATATTTCAAAAGGATGTTGGCAGTGTTGATTGCATCCAGCAATGTCTGGATCTGCACAGCAAAGTGGCATCTGGGCCTGTACTGCAGGCAGATAAGCACTGGGAAAATGCAGTTGTGTTTAGTGAATAGATTAGTCAAGAAAAGACAGATGGCAACAAATAACAGCGCTTTTTTCTTTTTCAGTAATGAAGAAATTATAGACTTCTCCATTTCAGGCCCTCAGAGAGGTTTCCCCCTACACCCACAGCCACCCCAACTCCTATTTTCTAAGTCTATTTTTCAGCATGATGTGCATCAGTGTGCGACAGCTGCAGCCCTCTGATGTCTTATTGCTGGAGTGTCTTCAGCAACAGACTTTCCAAATAGCTGGGAGAAATTTTCCACCAGCAGAGAGGCTGAGATGGAGGTTTAGGCTAGAGACTTTTCATAGGATTCTTTCATCACTCACTAAATATTTCACTGGAGCCTGGCATTTCTCCTCCAGAAAGACTGTCAAATGGGTTTAATCTCTCCTACTCTGTGGAGAATAGTACTGAGCCATTCAAGCTCAAGTGCCTTTTGAGAAAGGCACTTTATATAGCTCATGGACATCAGTGAGCTATTCCTATTAACAGGGGGAGTCCACACCTAGGTACAATTGTCATCTTTTCCTACAGACAGCTGCAGAATACAAGAAAGCCTGGTAGCATCTGAGGTTACTAATCCATACGTAATCTGCACAGCGGTTACACATTGTAGTCAGCGCTTCTTTACACAGGTGCAACCCCTCTACAAGACTTAGTGAGATGCTGTGTGATCAGTTTGGGCAGCACAGATCTTTTCTTTCCTGAAAGTCAACCAGCCAAAAGTGTCCTGTTGCCCTGTAGAGTTGTTTTTATTATGGCTGTCTTCTCTAGTTTGAGAGAGATTCCCATTACTTTGTGCTAGGAAGTGCTAAGAAAAAGACCAGCCATGGAGAGCTTAAGGAGATGCTTAAAGGAAAGCAGCAACACTGCTTGGTTACCTCAAGGGAAACCCAAAGAGTGGAGAGGAGTGTCTGGGCCATGGTGAAAATTACTGCCTTGTTGCAATAAGAAATGTGCAAAAATTTCTCTCCACTGGTGTATCAGAGTCCACTTAGATGTTCATAGCAATATAAAAACACAGAAAGATTAACAGCCTGAGGATTTCAGAGATAATGAAAAATTATACTACCTCAGGGACTGTACCAAGAGAAACAGAAAGACTCTGGCCCAGCATTATCACCGAGACTGATTCAGAGGGTGCAAAACTGAAAGGTTTTAACAGAAATAACTAAGTGTGCTTATTAAATATTCCAAGTACCACAACTTTAGTGTGACTAATTTCTAAAACATCTTAGTACTTTGGTAAATATTGTCACACTCAATATTTATGATACTATAAACAGAGCCCATACAATCACAGAATCACAGACTGCTCTGGGTTGGAAGGAAACAGAGCTCATCTAATCCTACCTGCCTGCAGTAAGCAGAGACATCTTCAACTAGACCAAGTTGCTCAAGGCCCCATCAAACCTGACCTTAAATGTCTCCAGGTACGGGGCATCTACCACCTCTCTGGGAGCCTGTTCCGGTGTTTCACCACTCTCAGAATAAAGAACTCTTTCCTAATGTCTAATCTAAATCTGCCCTGCTCGAGTTTAAAACCATTGCCCCCATCCTGTTGCTACATGCCCTTGTCAACAGTCCTTCCTCAGCTTTCTCTAGGCCCTCTTCAGGTACTGGAAGGCCACCATAAGGTCCCCCTGGAGCCTCCTCTTCTCCAGGCTGAACAACACCAACTCTCTCAGCCTGCCCTCACAGGAGAGGTGCTCCAGCTCTCTGACCATTTTTGAGGCCCTCCTCTGGACCTGCTCCAACAGGTCCATGTCTCTGCTGTGCTGGGGGCTCCAGAGCTGGACACAGGACTCCAGGCGAGGTCTCACCAGGGCAGAGTAGAGGGACAGAATCACCTCTCTCCTTCTGCTGGGCACGCTTCTTTTGGTGCAGCCCAGTACACGATTTGCCTTCTGGGCTGCAGGCATGCATTGCCAGCTCATGTCCAGCTTTTCGTCCACCAGTACCCCCAAAGCCCTTTTCTGCAGGACTGCTCTCCATCATATCATCTCCCAGCCTGTATTGGTAATGCTGGTTGCCCCCACCCAAGTGCAGGACCTTGAACTTGGCCTTGTTGAACCTCACGAGGTTCACACGGGCCAAATTCTCACACTTGTCCAGGTCCCTCTGGATGACATCACATCCCTCTGGCAAGTCAACCATACCTCTCAGCTTGGTGTCATTTGCAAACCTGCTGAGGCTGCACTCGATCCCCCTGTCTCTGTCATTGGTGAAGATATTAAACAGCACTGGTCCCAGCACAGACCCCTGAGGGACATCGCTTGTCACCCAACTCCATATGGACATGGAGCCATTGATCACTAACCTCTGGATGTGACCATCCAACCCATTTCTTATCCACTGTACAGTCCACCTATCAAATCTCTATCTTTCCAACTTAGAAAGAAGGACGTTGTGGGGGACTGTGTCAAAGGCCTTGCAGAAGTCCAGACAGATGACATCCACCACTCTTCCCTTGTGCACTGATGTAGTCACTCCACTGTAGAAAGCCATTAGGTTGGTCAGGCAGGATTTGCCCTTAGTAAAGCCTAAACTAAAGCCTACCTCGAATCACCTCCCTGTCCTCCACGTGCCTTAGTATAGCTTCCAGGAGGATCTGTTCCGTGATCTTCCCAGGCACAAGCTTGCATATTATTCCACTGTTATGATTTATGATTTCAAATCTGCACCTTGAGTCACACGAAGCTATTGCAGAGAGAAATTCTCACTTTTCCCAGGCTTTTTTTCTAACTTCCAAAGAAATTAACTGATTTGGATTGATTTCCTGTTTCACCTCAAGCTGCTGAAGTTCAAAGCTGTTGGAAAATCATTGAATGTGTCCTTCCAAGGTCACCCTGTGTTGAAATTAATGAAAGATGAGATCATTTCTGAAAAATACACATCCATCAGTTTTTACAATAGGTGCTCTTATTGTGTATGAAGAAAATAAAAGTAGACTCATTTTTAGAAGCAGCCACTGTCCTTTAATGTGGGATAATAGGGAATAGGAAAAAAAAAGCCAAAACATTAGTTATAATACAGAGATCCCAAGCACTCTCTTTATGATGTGCATGAAACAATTGTACAAGGAGGAATTTTCAGGAAACAGCATTTAAGCATTTCTTGACATTGTTTGCATGACATCAGACTCAAAGAATGAATCTCACAGACTAACTAAAAAAAACCTTCATCATTTTCACTGCCCAATTTAAAAAGTGATAAAATCAAAGACCAATTATTTTATTTTTAATGTATGTTAATTGTCAATAATCCCTAATATAGTAAATAAATACCTTTGAATTATTGATTTAATTCCCTAAAGCTGAAAAACAGTCACTGCCCTTCACTTTCAAAGATGTCAGGAAGCAAGCTGAGGATTTGGTGCAGGTATTTCATGAATATGACATGGGCAAAAGACAGAAGAGTATACTGAAGCACATATACAGAGTTTACTGACTCATAGCTCCGACATAATTTGCCACCTGATGACATTTTGGAAAGAAAAAAATAATTCAGATGTACACAGAGACAGAAGTGATCATGAGAAGGCAGGTAGAGGGACTATAGAGTTCATAAAGTATCATGCTTTAGCAAAAGTTTAAATACTGCATCTTACTATCCCATCTAAAAAAATTAATTTGTATTGGCTTTCTGTGCTATGAACTGAAAGACTGGAGGGATTTTAATGAAGCTAATCATGGCTGTCTCAGAATTTCCTTTTCAGACTATTTTGGGGCAAGATCTCTAATGACCTGAAAAACAGAATACATTCAGTCTGAGCACAGTCATCTGTATTTTGAAGGGGTATTCTTGTGACCTTGGAAAATTAAGGTGAATGATGACTGAGAAAACTCAGATCAGCACTGCACACAATTGTATGACAAAGAGGGCAGCAAACTGTAACAGGGAGTGGAATATCTGAGAGAACAGAACACATGATGTAGCTCTTAACCAGGCAGGAATATGCTAAGCACCCACCTGTGTTTGTACAAAGTGAAAAGATCTAATGCATAGGCATCTAACAGCCAAATTGAGCCAGAAGCTGCATTTTTTTTAATATGCCATAGAAACAGACCAGGAAAGATCAAGAGCATTGATGCTGTCCTTAATCCTACCAACAATAGGGAACTTGCCTTGTAAAACTCCATTTTTCTCCTAGCATGTCTAACCACTGGGAAAAGCCCAGTCATCTTGCCTGGGAAGGGCTCTCTCCCAGTCCCAGCGCTGGAAATCCAGTCGATTCTGTGAGTCATCAAAGCACAGAGACCTGGGACCCTCAAAATATACAAGTACCATTAGAAGCACCAACACACCTTACTCATGCCAGGAGTTGTAACCAAAGTATCATGCCTCAAAAATCATCAAGACAGGGAAGAAACTAATTCTGGTCCTACCAAATGGCTATTTCACACCCTCTTACCCCTCAAAAAAATGTGTTCAATACAGCATTCTTTTCACCCCCTGCAAGATGTGAACATATCAGACACAAAGGGGCATGGGCCACAAGATTACTTTTTTCTATGACCAGGAACTACTCTATTTTCTGCCCTACACACTCCTCCATATATCTCTGAAAGTCCATCTTACCTCTGCTGCCATGTTTGGAAGACCAGCTCAGACCTCATTCTTCAAACTGTCAGAAATCTTCTAGTTTCCAGTCTAAATTTATGAGCAATGTACAAAACCTCGAGCTCATGCCAGTACTTCCTCTTAACTTGAAGAGATCTTGTCTTTTTTACCCCCTTCCCTCTACTGAATACATTTATATATGAATCATCATATTCTCTTTCAACCTTTTCCTAGGCTAAACAAATATAGAAGCAATGTGAGAGTCAGACAGCCTCATATGGCATCTACATGTATTAAAACAACCACATAAGACCTATAACAACTTGCATTCTGAATATAACTTAGAAGATAGTCTGCTCCTCTTCCATTTATTAGGATTCTAGGTGTACACAAATGAAGTACAATTGATGATTATATTAATTCAGTCTAAAAGCAAAAAAAACACTCAATCTTAACAAATCAGACTGGTAGCAAACAGAAATTGCTATATTCACCTCATTGAATATTACACTGAGCTATGAAATCAGTTCATTAACTCCAATAAAGTTTCTCAGCATAAAAAGGCAATTAAGTAGAGTATCATTTTAAAGAAAAGATCTTTCAAGTAATTCAATAACTATATTTAAAAGGCATTTATAGGAAACAACATGACCTTTTATTAAACAACCGTAACGCATTTAACCTGAGCAGATGAGAGTATTCTGGCTGACAAGATTTTTGAAGGTGAAGAGGTGAAAAGAAGGTAATTACATTGTGTCAAAAAATGCGCAGCAGTTTGTGTTAATGGATGCAGTCTTGTAAAAATATTTTAATATTAAGTATTTCTGTAAGACGTCAGTACACTCTGTGAACCCCCTAGAGCTTGGATTTCTGATCCATGGCTTCTGAGTTTAGGATCAGACCAGAATGCACAGGGACGACAAAGAGCTCAAAGTGTGGATGCATTGTGCAAGAAAATGTCCACGTATCCTGGCAAGTTCTTGGCCAAAGTAGAAAGACTGAATTAATTCTAGTTTTCAAACATAACAACAGCTGAAGTTAACTCAGAGTAGAACAAAGGTTTCAGCTTTTTAGAACCGTCTGCTTTTTTCTTCTCCACTTCCTCCATTTTAATTAAAAATTAATTAAAAGGCATATCTAACTCTTTAATCATTGTATGGGTCTGCAAAGCCAGAGGCATTGCCTCAAATGCCACAAGGGAAGCAAGGTCAAACCTACAAAGAGCTTGGATATGAAACCTCAGAGAAAATCCACCAACTAGACAAGAAAGTTTCAATTAGAGATAGTCTGAAGCAAACATTGTTTTCATGAAGTTTAGAAAAACTGCTCAGTATTTTTCAGATAAAAATCTCTGAAATTCAGCTCTTTCTTTTGCTGTAGTGCCACTGGTTCTAAATTCTTCACAGAAAGGCCTGTAGAAATGGTGGGCTTGATTGAAACAGTTCTTTCCATCACATAGTTCTTCAGTAGAGTGAGGTTTTCACCAAACTGGTTATATGCTCTTAGAAAAAGGAATTGACTGCATCTCTCAGAGAAAATGCCAAGCAATTGCTTTGCATCATACCATTATCTTTTAAGTTCTAATTTCTTGTTTCTTAATGATCAAAGGCACAGCTCAAGGAATGACAAGGGAAATAGTTTTTAATGACTGCAATCAGTGAAGCTGAAAGCTTCCTTTCTCTATCCTGGGTCCAGCCCCTTCCTCCTGTGATCTGCCTTCGTTCAAATTCCTGCAGTCAGCATACACCACCACACTCATCACAGCAACACCTACACCCAGGAGGGAACCCTTCATACAGTTCGCCATACTTGTGTTCTTCTTGGGGATGGGATATACGGGGTGAACAGCTCCCCTGCTAAACAGCTCGTAGTTGTACTTCCTTTACTCTAAATGTATTGTGTTCCTCCAGTACCTGGTCTAGACAGTCAAAGGGTCAAAGTGTACTGCTCCCTGGAAGTCTCTCAGAGCAGAGGTCTCTTCTGATGAAAATAAGTAACTTCCATTGCGTGGTGGCAGACAGATATACAGTTGATGGAAATCAGGAAACTCCCAAAACACTTTGCATTTAAAGCAGGTGATTTATGAACCCTACAACATGACTTGGTTACAAGTTCAATGGGAAA
>NW_008609066.1:13606-15322 GCF_000691845.1 Merops nubicus
ACCGCATGCAGAAAAGGAACCTGACCCCCTGCTGAAGCTGAAAGTGTTGCTGAAGCAGCACTGAAGGAAAGAAAAAACAATTTATGTATCAAGTCACATGTGGGTAGCTGCCAAAGAGACATCACTCCTCCTGTCAGCAACACCACTGTCAGCAGATAACACTGCCTTCAGTAGGACAGTGAGGAGACTGCCCTATCTCATTCTCCAGTGTGGCTGCAGGAGCACCAAGGGCTGCAGCTGGGCAAGCGAAACACTGCTGGTAACTACTGACATTACAGAGAGAGGTCAACAGAGGCTCAACGTCAGGTTTCCTCTTCTTTCGGCGCTCAGGAATGCAAAAATCTGACTTTAGTGCTGGAATGTAAACATGGAGAAGGTAAAACCAGATGCCCCAGTACAGGAGTTCATTCAACCCTCTTGGCCAGAGCCACCAGTGAAAAAAATGCACCAGAAAGTGCTGTTCTGCTCAGAAGAGTAACTCGGTAAACACATCAAATTCTGCTCAGTGAAACCCACAGGGCAAATCCTGTACTGGCAGAAAGAAGAGAATGCATACTCCAAAACTAGAGCATGCAGGACAGCAGAACTTGCCCAGCATTTATCTGTCCTGGCTGTTATCTGCCCAATCTTGTACTGAAAAGCTGGTAGATGAAAGCCATTTCTACCCATTACAGCTTCCAAGTGCTGAATCAGGTCTCAGAACTTTGGGATTAATATCTGGGCAGAGAAAAGAAACAAAAACTACTCCTCCTAATCTGACCCAGCGCAGTAGAGAGGGACTTGTCTAGCGAGAGACTGGAATCCCAACACCTCCTGCCACTGCTGGAAATGATATATTGCAGTGCAGCCTCCCTGTTCCCACAGTGAGTGTCCTCTGCACAGAGAAGCAGTGTGCCAAAGAAGAAGCTGTTTAGAGCTCAGCCAAACTTAGATCTCAGACTAAACAGAAACACTTATCAGCCTTCTAAGCATTCTCCTCACAGGTTGGTTAGTTGAATACTGAAGTTTACTACCACCTGAAGGATGCTATGGATATGTCTTATATTTAGAGAATATTTAAAACTTAAATCCCCATGTGGAAATTTAAATAATCACACAGCTACACAGTTCCATATTACAAACAGCTAGCAAGAAAAATTAGAGAATACTGCCCATGGACTCCTTTTAAAAGTATTGGGGGATCACAAATCCATCACTGAAGAGTGAGAGATTCTGAATATTGTTTGAAATTCATTTAATTTTATAATTTAAGAAAGGATTCAACCTTAGTAATTCTTTTGGTGAAGCAATTATCTATCAAGGCCTCTTCACACTCTATTAGCTGAAGAAATTACAACAGAAGTTAATTTTTTATTTAACCATCTAGTTTGCTCTCATTGTTTTCTTGCTTTAATGACAAAAAAGGTCACCTAGCTTATAAAAATTATCATTTAGTTATACAGTTTGAGATCAGAGGCTTCAAGAATGTCACAGAAGAGATTTATAGTCCAGCAAAACAGGTGAGCACTCAGCATCTTCACAGAATCACAGCATATTGCTTTCATCACTCTCTTCAATCTCCAGCTACTCTCTCAAGCTTCCAAACACACTTGGTGATACCTGTACAACTGTACAAGACCTCTACAGCACCTATACAAAAACTCCAAGTAGAGATGAGTACTACAAGGTAAGAGTAATTTCATCTGCACCATTGTCGTGTGAAGGGAAGGGGGTAGG
>NW_008609067.1:0-3548 GCF_000691845.1 Merops nubicus
CCAGCCCTTCCCTGTTGGTGAGAACAGATAATGTCTTCTAGGAAGAATGTTTTCAGTCTGCCCAAGGGTTAGTTTATATGTTTGAAATGTTCTTACTGAAGGATAAGTTCAGATACACTATCTGTCTGCTTGGCCACTGATACTAGGAAGAAGTGATGAGCATGCAGCAGAACATGAGCAGATGCTCTCTCTAGAGTTTTCTGTCTGCTGCCACCATTCCCTGGGGTGGAAACAAAATTCATAGACTGAACAAATCTATAGGACATTAGATGGTTTATTGGACAGCAGCTCACAACCATCAGGAAATGAGGCTGGATTAGGGTAAAGTACAGACTGCAACAACAGTCTGCTTTCTCACTGCATTCTAGATGTGTATTTAAGACAGTACAGGTTTAATTAACAGCATTTTTTTAATTGGACACTGCTTATGTCAGTGCTTGTTGGTCAGAGTGTCACTGAGCAACTTGCTAAGCCTGCTTTGTGAAAGAGGTTTGCTGTCTTCTCAGGAGCAGGTAGCATCTCTGTTTTAAGGCTGGAAGAAAATGAATGACAGAGACACACTTGCTCAGTTCTTGAGCACATTTATTTAGGAACATATGTTAGGAAAGTAGTATCCTTTTCTAAAATGGAAATACTCAATTCATGTTGACAGCAGGATCTGCCAGCTATGGTTTGTTGGATATTTATTACCCACATTGCTTGTAGACAGCAGATGCTTATGTTTCTATTAATGACAACTCCCTGGGGGAAAAAAAAAAAAGGCTTAAAGGGGACAATAACTTGCTCAAGCATCTCTTCACTGAGGTGGCAATTTCTTGTTGTAACTAGAATTCTAAACATTAGGCCATATATCAGTATACCTATACCCCCAATTCTATGCTGAATTTTTAGGACATTTTCTTATTCTTTTCTGCTGATTGGCTTGCCACCAGCAGACTTTGAAATAGTGTATTTTTTCTCTTACACAGGCTGGAAAAGCACCCGAAGCATGTTTGCTCATCAGCCATCCATTTGTACCTGCTGCTCACTGTCTGCTCCTGCTAAATGTATGCTAATGAAGCTATCTGAATCTTGGGAGGACCAGGCTGAATTTGTAAATTGTGCTCATGCCAGGAAAATGAATGCTACTTACAAAGATGACAAAGAAAGCAGTTGCTTTTAGATGAGGTGAATCACCGTATTACATATTACTCTGGGGCAATAAATTATATTTCCTTTCTTGAATTCATCTTTTGGAATCATGTGAGTATATGGCAACTATAGTATGTGAGAAACCTTTCAAAGCCTTCTGAGACGGAACAAAGAGTATCAGATCTGTTATTTTTTAACAGACATTTAAATGCATACAATTCTGTTATAAAGTGGGCTTTTGTGGATCTTTTCACATGATGTGTCCTTATTAGAAAACTGTAGCCCTTAAATATTTTACAAGGATTTTTCCTTTCATTTAGTTATTATTTACAAGGGTTATTTCAGCAAGAGTGAGAAATGTTCAGCATGCTTGAAGTGCTTATATATAAAATATATCCAAAGTAACAGAATAATAAGAGAGCAAATCAAGCCAATTTGAAATTCCAATGTGGTGTAAAATAATGCGGCCTCTGTTAAATATGTTTGGTATGAAAGAACAAGTTATTCTAATTGTAAGTACAGCTGGAGTTTGAATTTGTTTTAACATTTTTGAAAGATGATTAAGACATGGAAACAACTGGCTGAAAACTTAGTTACTGCATTTGACAAAGATGCACATAGGAGCTAAAGTGAGCAGTGGAGGTGGGAATTATAAAGAACTGCATTTCTTTTTTCTTTGGTATTTCTGTGGTCTCAGGGCAGGAAATGCCCTTCCAACATGCTTTTTCCCACCCTGTCCTATCCCCCCAAATTAAAACAGGAACAGAGGAGGTGAAGAGAATGAGTCCGAGTCACAGAGCAGGTATTTTGGCCATCCTCTGTGAAGCTGGCAATGGGCATCCCCAGGCACAGACACTGCTCTCCCCTTGACTGGCCACCTGGCTCAGCAGCTTCCAGTGCCTGGCAGCGTCACAGGCTGGGCTTGGAGGCAGAGTCTGGGCTGCAGGAACTCCTGGGGTGAGTCTGCAAATGAGCTGTGCTGTCATCCAGGCCAGTGCTCATGAATTGCTGGGAGCTGGGCTGGCACCAGGGACGGCATTGTCATCTGATGGAAAGGCCACAAACACAGCTCTAGTTTTCAAGCCTTGTTCCCGTGAAGCATCCAAAGCTTGCTAGACCAGGCCAACTGATCAGACAGTCTTGTAAAATCCTTTTTGACAAAGTCTTAATACTTTCTGAGTAAGTCACAGAATTTTCCTTCATATGATAAACCACTGGAATTACAAACTATTTTGTTTGTTTTTGCTAGGGATGAAACAGCATGAAATATGGACCTTAAGAAACAAAACAAAACAAACCTTCTCCAAAAGCAATGGCCTAAACTATGTGCAGGAGCTGTGACTGAGAAATACAAAGACCATCCAGAGGAGTAAACTGAGGAAACCATGTTCTGCAGGGGATATTTCAGTTTCCCGGACATCCCAGACCTCAAGAGCACCATGATGGCTTGACCACAACAGTCATTCTGGCCACAGGGGCTGTGCCTATCCTCTAAAGACACAATACTGACATTCACTGGCATGGGTTTTAGTACAACCCAGCAAAAGAAAAACTGAGCTTTCCCAGTCCCTGCACACGCATCACCACTGGAAGATGACAACCTGTGAAATGTTTCAGTTGCTGGGTGAATGTATTGCTATTAGATAATGGTTATGGAAATAAAAGTGTCTCCAGAGACAGCAACATTTTGCTGTGCCACCCAGTAGACCTGCAATGTAGTACTGCCTTCTAGCAAGAGGCCGCGAGCTCTGTGGTGATTTAGTAAGGCCTCAGGACTGAGGCTTCTCAGGCGTATGTCTGAAAGCCTGCCTGCCCACAGCTCCACTTTACTATGTGTAGCTGTGAGCATATTTCAAGAAAGAAGTTTAAAGGCACAGGATCGGGCTGTCCCCATGTCTGAAAAGATGAGTCAGCAGGGAAGAAGACCAGCCTGTTTGAACAGAGAGTTTTGGGTGGAACATAGGAACAAAAGAAGAGTTTATGGTCCTTGCAAGAGGCAGCAGGCCTCTCATGAGGATTATGAAGATGTAAAAAAGCTATGCAGGGAGAAAATGAGAAGGGGCAAAGACCAACTACAATTCAACCTGGTGACTACTGTTAAAGACAATTTAAAATATTTCTATAAGTACATTAACAACAAAAGGAGGACTAGGAATAATATTCATTGTTTATCGGATGCAAGCAGAAACACAGTGACCAAGGGTTAGGAAAAGGCTGAGGTACTTAGTGCCTTCTTTGTCTCAGTCTTTAGTAGAGTTGGTCATCTCAAAAGTCTATTCCAGTCAAAACTGGTCCGTGATTCTGTGCTTGTATGGCTTCCAGCATCACAAAGAGATGGATGGAGAGGTCACCTAGCACCTAGTAGAGATGTGAGACTGCACGATGTGCTGAAGGTGGTAACCCAGCAGTGCAGGGTT
>NW_008609068.1:0-21880 GCF_000691845.1 Merops nubicus
CGCCGCGCCGCGCAGCCGCGGGAAGAGCCGCAGCGGGGGGAAGGCCCCTGGCGCTCGCAGCTTAAATAAATAGTCAGTCCGGTATTTGTTCCTCTTCTGGGCAGCTGCTGCTTCCCAGGTCCTTGGGCCTGCTCCCGAGAGCCGGTCTAGTGGGGAAACGAGCCAAGCCCGGCATCTAAACGACAGGAACTTTGCCCACCCCTGCGCTGGGCTGCTTGAAAACATTCTGAGGAACTCCTTCCTTAAGCCGTGAGCTACCTGGCTGCATTAAAACAGCCTTAAATGGGGATTAAACAACTTTCTGATTACAGATGTGGAGCAACTCTAAAATTGCTAACCCCCTCTGTCATCCTTCAACGTTTTGCCGAGACTTTTTCCCCTAAGCTAGTGCTGCTGAGAGCACTGCATGGCGATCACACAGGGCACTCTAAATCTGCCACGGCGCTATTATAGCCTCGGGTTTCCCAGGGGTTCCCGTTGCTTTTTGGTCTGCTTTGAATACAAATGGTCATTCTTTTGCAACCTGGCTTACGCTGTAGCTGGTGCTCTTGTCCACCTAAAGTTTTTTAAACGTCAGCATGCTGAAAGGTAGAACAGTCAGAGAATATTTCTGGCAATTTGGATGGATTCCAAAATACTCCATTTTTAGCTCAACCTCTGTTCTGATGGAAATCTAAATGGCAGTTTTGGCAGAGGTGTGGAAAGCAGGTGATTTGGAATTTGGGGCAAAAACCTGGGTGCTCTGTGAGTTCTGTCCATCTCCAGTTCTCAGCCGCGACGCGATTTTTTTCTTTGACGTGTAAGCCAGGTGCACAGTGAACTAAATGCTTTCATCTCTTTTTGCTGGTGGCCAGGAACTACAGCAGCAGTTCCCCTCCACCCCCCACCCTCAAAGTACCTACCCACCGCTGCTCTCTACACCTTCATCACGCCTAACAGTCTCACCACAGCTTTCCTGAGTGGCCCAGCCTGTCTCGACACTTTGGGGAGATCTAGTTTGTACAGTGGTGCTTAGATATAGTACAGAAAAGCTGATGCTCACTGTCTACGAACATAATGGACGCTCATGGAAAACAGTGAGGCTTTACCAAGCAGAGCTGGGTACCTGGCTTCTGTTCAGAAATGGCACACTGCTACATGAAAATGTCCAATTCCTGCATCTCACACACACATCTTGTTCTTGATCTGACTCGGAGCCTCTCGCCGCAGGGTCTTGACCCTTAGTTGTTCTGTACAGTGACATAAATATCCATGGAAGTTATTTTATAACATTCTAAGCTTAGACTAGAGGGAGAAGGATGAATGAAGGCTAAGACAGAGGACTATAAATCAGGAGATACGTCTTCTGCTCTAGGTTTGCCACACTCCAGTTTTAGGAGAGGTGAACCAGAGCTCTATGGTTTCCATTCTCCATTTTAAAAAGAATATTTTCCTGTTTCAGCCATGCTGTTGTAGGGCTAAGATGTGCTAGTTAACCAGACATGTTTAGGTCTTATGGTGATGTAATCATAAAAAAAAGCAGTAAGATAATGGACACTTCCAACTTGTTACAGCTCCAATTACAAGTTAACTAGGTTAAATGTGCAATTTACAGGGAGCTGAATTTGATTTTAAAACCAATTTGGCACACCATATTTATAATTAGGGACTACCTCACAGTTTTTGAATCCCAGGGAGGTTAGGGCCAAACGTCTAAAAGCAGCCTCAGGGCTACTGGTCACCTAAAAGGTGTGACAATTTATTAGGTCCCATGCTGAGTGTTTCTGGCATCTCTCAGCAATCCCATATTGGGGAACAACGGACTGGTTGCAGATGCTGACTTTAAGGTCTGACAGGTATGAATGGCATGCCTCAGTTTCCACACAGATCAGCACCCTTGTGGCCTTACTGCTATGGAAATACTGATGTCACTGCTTTCTGGCTGGACTAAGATAAGCAGGAGACCAAAGAGCCTGTCTGGTGTGAGCAGCTTAGTTATAGAACAATCCTTTGAAAGCTCCCTGGGCCTAACGAACACATTGGTGCTGCTGAGGTAGGAAAGTCC
This sequence comes from Merops nubicus, assembly GCF_000691845.1. Classification (NCBI taxonomy): domain Eukaryota; kingdom Metazoa; phylum Chordata; class Aves; order Coraciiformes; family Meropidae; genus Merops; species Merops nubicus. The sequence goes on from NW_008609068.1 coordinate 2,045, forward strand.
AATTGAGTCTTCAGATTATTCAGTGCATGTAAGGGATAAAATAAATGAAGTAAAAAACAGGGAACTGCTGGAGAGAGTTCAGTGGAGAGCTGCAAAGATGATGTGGGTACTGGAGAGTCTTTTCCAAGGAAAGGCTGAGAGACCTGGTGCTGTTTAGCCTGGAGAAGACTGAGAAGGGATCTTATCAATTCTTATAAACATCTAAAGGGCAGGTGTCAGGAGGATGGGGACAGTCTCCTTCCTGTGGTGCCCAGTGGTAGGACAAGGGGCAATGGGCACAAACTTGGAACACCGGTGGTTCCATCTGAACATGAGGAAAATCTTCTTTACTTTGAGGGTGACAGAGCACTGGAACAGGCTGCACAGAGAGGTTGTGGAGTCTCCTTCTCCATAGATACCCCAAACCCCCCTGGACATGTGCCTGTTCAGCCTGCTCTAGGTGAACCTGCTTTGGCAGGGGGGCTGGACTAGATGACTTCCGGAGGTCCCTCCCAACCCCCACCATGCTGTGATTCTGTAAAGCCTGGAGACCTCATTTGCTTTCTGATTTCACCATCCTTTGGATTCAGCCGGATGTTTCAGCAGTTTAAGAAGCCTCTCCAGACTGTTTGCTTCTGAGACTTCCCCTTGCCATAGCCTCCCTAGTCCCTAATGTGGCTTTTCTGAGAGGTGTGTGAAGAACAGCCTGCAGCCTCCTTCCTCTTGAAAACTCTGTTTCCTTTTTCTGCTGGGTTTCTCTGCCAAGGGGCTTGGGGGGCTTTGGCCAGCAGTTGGGAGTGGTGCAGGGTGGAGGGCAAGAAGTACCTCAGCTGTGTACATGCCATGCTGGATCTGCTTCGTGGTATCTTGCATCCGTTTCATTTGCTAACTCTCTGATCAGTGTTTGATTTGTGAGATATTCTGTGATTCCCCCAAGGTCTTAACTTCTCATGTTGCAGTTGAAGCATGTGGTGAATCAGAATGAAAGCCATTTCTGACTGCAAGAAAACACATATGCTGCAGAGATCTTTGTGTGATAGGTTATTTCCTGTGAGTTTCCTTATGAATTTGGCTTAGACGAAGCCAGACTATATGCTGTAGATGGCAGAAGGGGATCACAGCACTGTCAGTGGATCAGCCCCAGGGGTAGCATTCAGGAGACCCAGGGTATGTTCCCAGTTTTGCTGCTGGTCTGCTCTGTGACATACAGAAGCCACGTCACTTTGTCACATCTCAGCTTCCCCATCCATAAAGTGCAGTAATGGTGCCTACTTTGTGAAACACTTAGAAATATGTTAGTGAAAAGCACTGTATTAGAATAAAGTATTGATGTTATTGTTATTGGTTGACTTTCTTTCCTATAGGTAACATTTTTAGGTTAATACCCCAATTTTTGAGCTCCCTTTTTTTCTATAAAATTGTAACTTTTATAATACCTGTTTTGTGGTTTTTAAATTGTTTCTTACTAGTTCAATACTGTTATTGTTTTCTTTATCCTTGTCAGAGTGCTATCTAAAGTTATCCCAGCCTCTCCACAAACTGTCTTTTTCATAGTACACAACAATAGATAACTTTGAGAAACACAGATGTAACCATCTCACATGAAGATCTATGTAAACAAAATATTTCAGTGCTGACCATTAAAGCGTGTTCTTAGTTAAACTAAAACCTTCAGTGAGTCAAATTCAGCCTTGGTTGAAAGCGATATTACACCTATAAATGGGGCCTCTGGGACACAGGTGTCATGGGAAGAGGAAGTTGAGGGCACACAGCAACCACATCTCCTGAAACTCAGGGCAAGGTACAGAGGGAACAAGGGGTGCCCACAGCACTGTTATGCCACCAGTGTGAATTTGTGGCTGTTTTTTGCTTCAGTGGTAACCCCAGGGAAAATACTGAGCACCAACATCTTTTTTCCTTCCAGCAGATCTTGGATGCAAGCTAAGGAGTAGTTGATGCTCGTACTGTCCTGAATCCCACTCGGCACATGTCACCCAATGCCCAATCCTCTCCAATTAGGTGCTGTTCCACACTTGGGGGGGGTTAACATTTAATACCAGATTTACTTACCTGAAGCTATTTGACATTTTATGGGATTTTGATTTAGCAGAATGATACAGCAGTATGTGTAAATCACAACACAAATCTAAACTACGCTTAGTGGCCTGTAGCACTTGCAGCAGACAGCTGGCTCACAATACAAACCTCTCTCTCATCACAGCTCTGTGTAATAAGCTCACCAGCATCACCAGCAGGGGTTGGTGGGCATCCTCTGCTCCTGGGAAGTGATACATGGTTTGAAGCCATCTCAGGGGCAGGACCAGGACAAAGACATCGTGAGATGTCACAGAGGTGAATAGTCTAGAACTACTTCAAAGAGGTTTCTCATGTATATGCTCCCTACCCTGGGCTGGCTAATGCAGGAAGACATTTGAGCTCTTTTGTTTAAGTCACAGGTAAGCAGTTCTGCAGGCAGTTGATTCACACAGCTGATGTAGTGTTTTATGTAGAATAAAAGCCACCTTGTGGTCCCCTTTGTGTCAAGGGAAGTTCAGCTTTCTGTGCAATAGCTGTGGCAGCCACTCCATGCGTTCTACCCTGAGCTTCATGAGCACGCTGCCCTTGCCTGTCTCCTCAGAGGCTTTTTCCACCATTGGGGTTCAGTGATCAGTCACACCCAGTGTCTGTGTAAAGCAACACTTCCAACAATTCTCAAAATGCCTCTATTTATCTTGTCTGTAATCCATAAATCTTAATTTCCAGCAAGTTTTCCTCAGTCAGCACCAACTGCCTTATCTGGTGAGAGATTCACTTTCTGGTTATGTTGGGGTCAAGCAATCTTCCTTTACAGTTAGGTTCAATGGCAGCAAGACATCCCTGAGGCTTCCCATTGCCATTGATCCTGTTGCTGAACTGCACTGACAGAACTGTTTCTTTTGGTCCCCTTTCTCTCCAGCAAGGTAGGCTTCATGCCACGATAAGCTGGGTGTCATGAATTGAGCTGGGTTTTTGTTTTGTTTTAATTTAAAAAGGACAAAATCAACTTGAAAAATAGTATTTTCCAAAGTAAAATGAATAACAGGAATTACAGGTACCACATCTGTTCTTGAGATTTCCTTATCAGGACTTCATAATCCAAGTTGTAAGCATTTTGTCCAACCTCTAGCAATATGGAATGTTCTAATAAAGTAGGAAATTGGGTGAGAAGGTGATATGATTGAAAGGCCAGTCAAAATGTATGTCAAATGCACAAAAAACCTTAATTAAGAATTCAAATTCCTCTTGTGGCTACTCTTGGTAATATTAGGTGGTTTTGGTAACATTAAATGAGTGAAAAACATGCATGGAAAAGAGAACACCTAGGCAGTTAGCAACCTTCCTCTATTTCACTATATTGATAACCAAGCCGCTGCAGCAAAATTAAACCAAATTCTGCAGCAGTAATGCTGCAGACTAGAGCTTCTGTGGCATTTTGTGATGTTTCTTAATTTGAGATTTTGTAAGCACATTGGGATAAGACATCATGTGTTATGTAAATGCAGTAGTGTTTTGTTTCAGATATGAATATTTGCCAAAGTACCCTTGGTGGACAGGCTCACTGAAATCAACAGAAAATCTTCCAAATTATAAAATTAACTATCTATCTGCATAAGACCTTGGAGAATCTGGAGCATTTAAAACTTTGGAGCCCAATTCTTTCTCAACACTGTTGAATAACGTTAATGATATAATGTTTGCTCAGTTAATTATATTTTGGTTTTTATACTTTGCCATAATTGCAATTGTTACAGAGGGTAGTTTATAGAGAAAATGGGGAGGAAAAAAGCACAAGAAAATCCCTTTGAGGAAAGACGAACACAGGATATTGGGGCAAAAGTATTTCACCTAGGATGAAAGGCAGTGAGCATTTGAATTACGCATGCTGCAAAATGAAGAGATTATCATGATATTTAACAAACTGGGTGCTCTGTCTGCAAAAATTGATTTTCAAACAAGACATCTCAGAGCTGCTGCTCTTGGGAAGGAAGACCTTCCTGGGAAGAAGGTACCTTGGTGGGCACAAGGCTGGACTCCAGGAGTACATTGCTTCGTTAAATTCACGCTCATGGGCTTAATGAAAGCCCAATTAAAGCTAGCAGATTACCTTCATCTAAGCTGTCACTTTTTACCAAATGAGAACAAGAAAGAATTAGATAGATTCTTGTTTTGCTGCCTTTCTCTTTTTTCACATTTCTCAGTTACTATTTCAGCTTCTAAAGAGATTTTCCAAATACCAATATCATCACTGGGCTTGATTTATGTTGTTCTCAAATGCATTGTGGCACCCCTAGTAAACATAAAACTTAGCAAAAGTAGAGTGCTAGTGTTGCCATTCATTAAGATATCTTAAAAACAATTTCTGTCCATTTTAGATGCTAATTATATATGGCTTCCTACAGGAGTTTTTCTTGGAAATGCTGAAGAAAATCACAATCTTTCAGCCTGTTACAGGAACTAAAAGATACGTTACTTCAAAAACATAGCTCATCTCCAGAAGAGGCAAGAGGCATTTTTTGGAGCTAAGTCATTAAGTTAAAACTTTCTACTCCTTTAGAGATCTGTGTGTAATATACTCACTTGCATCATTTTTTTTAAAAAAAAAAAAATGCAAGCTTACTCTACAAAAGCTTCTTTTATTTTTTAATATTTGTATTCTCATTCAGGCAGAGATTTTTGAAAGACCTCAGTTTTCTCTGAAAAAATCCCAGTATCAGTGTGTCTGTCCATAAATGAAAATAAAAATATAAAGCCACCAAATTAAATTCTTACTTTGATGAAAAATTGAAAAACTTCCTATTCTTATAATTCACTACATACTGCAAACACTTATTTCCATACCCATGCCTTTCTTAGTTTTTTTGCTCACTGATATCTGATAATATTGACTGGCTGCAAAGCCAGAGAGCTCTTCCAAGTGGATCATTACATTCTTGCAGGTCAGACAGAACAGAACCAGACAGTAAGAAATAAGTTTCTTGTCATTATTTTGTAGGTGCATCTGCACAAAAGCACCCAAGAAAGCAACAAAGAGGATTGTGTCTGGTTAAGTGTTTTCAAGAACATTACACCTTTTAAAATTTGCTAAGGAAATGAACACTCTCTGCTACCAAATGCCAAAAGTTTGTACGTGTGCAGCACATCTTTAAATTCTTCTCACTGTTTAATTCTAAGACTGCTGTCCCTTGAATAGGAACGTCACTGTTACTTACATATGGTAGTCACTGCTGCTTTGCAGGATGGAATTTGTTGTCTAAATAAGGGAAAGCAAAATTCTACAGTTTCTTGTACTGTAAATTGGGTAAACACATGCAGAGAACCAAGACCTAGAATTCCTCATCTGATATATACATGTTTTCTTATCAGCCAAAGTAAACCTCTGCATACTTTTTCAGACCATGTTCCTCAGTGCTTAATAACATTATCCTTGGCACATGCCAGGAGTATTTGAATTAAGATTTAATGTGTATATCCAAACCAAGTAATTTTGAACTGAAGCTAGACCTGGGTAGGTCCAGACTAGCTCTTTCAGACTGCTCAGCAAAGGTGCTGTGGTTTCATAAAGGAACTATAAAGGTTCATTTCCTGGATATAAGAACTTGGATGTCAACAGGGAGTATTTCTAGAAGCATGTGTAGTTCTGTCTGCATTCTCTGTGTAGTGAACACATATCAAACATTTTGACTGGACATTCTTTGACTAATTTTCTGCCTCTTCAAATTCATGCAGCTGCATACCCTGAGTTCAACAGAATGTCTGTTTTAACTTCCAAATACTAATACAAATATTGATTGGGGAAAAAATGGCGAAATGCTGTGTTGTGGATTGGTTACAATGGCTTTAGAGAGAAACTAGGTAGAGATTAACTGGAAAAATAGAAATTAAAGAATAGATGAGAGGAAAAAGAGCTAGAGAGTAGAAGAAGAGTGCACAGAAAAATAATGTTTTTTCTCCTTAACCTTTGTGATATCTGTGGTATTTTGGGTTGCATTACAGATACACCTTCCACAAATGACAGAACAGGTGGTGGAGTTTGAAAGGAGCTAGTCTGAGGAAGATAGGAGAAAGGAGGTTGCTTTATTCAAAGGAGACATTAGAAGAGGAGATATGAGAAAATAAAATGGAACATAATGAAGGATTCCAATTCTTTATCCTATGTCCACTAGTGCATGCCAGGGTAAATAAAAATCTACAACATTCAAACAGCCAGGTAGGCATATAAATCCACACTCTAGACAGAAACATAAGGAGGAAGATGATAATTTGTGGCACAGCCACAGCGTGGAAGGTATCTGGGTAAGAAGAAGCAGCTGGCCACCAAAATGGATACCAAACATAGTGACTGCAGTCAGAAAGACCCAAATATTGTTTAATGCCAGTCTGAAAAAATTGATGCTTTCAGACAATGGGGAGTGGCACTGCTCTAAGCTGCTTCATATTTCTGCTATGAGTGTGGAAGTACTGTGTGGATGAGAGTGCCACTGGGAAAACATCTTATCCTGAATTCTAGCAGGCTAAATCAAGGCTCTTCATTCTGTTGTTACCTAACTGAGCTAGAAATACATAAATAAACTCATGCCTGTCTTGATGAGCATACCTGTAGCTATGCCTACAATTTTTAAGCCTACCACAAACTTATGCTTGTGTCAGTGCTAAGTGTAAAAGGTACTCTCCAGATGCAAATCTTTCTTATGCCAAACCCATTTTTAGGCATTCAGAGGGGATGAGCCCAGGGCATTTTGCCACCAGAATTAGTGCTGTCTGCTGAAATGAAAGGAGGAGTGGACACAGGACATACCTACATGCTGTGTACCCACATTTTTCCCAGTCCTCGCTGTGCTGTTGCTACTGACATGTACAGTTTTTCATACAAACTTGCTGCAGATGTTGACTCGGGAACAATGCTAGGCAAAAGCATATGTTGTTTCAAATCCTTAGGCAGGTTCAGAAAATGCAAAATATTCTGAGATAGCTGTCCAGAAATCCCCTCACTGTTCTGAGCTTCTCCTGTCACTCTCTTTAAATGTGTGTGGCCTTCATTCTGTGGAAAGCTACACAGTTCAAGTAGCTAGCTGTACAGCTGGAGTACACTGACTGTAAGAAAAAAAAAAAACAAAAAGCCACAGATTAGTAGTGCTTTGTAGTCTATGATTTTAACCTAACCTGAAATTAGAACTTTCCTTAATAATGAAGCTGCAATGTAGACTATCAGAGAGCAGTAACCATCGCTTATGGAGCAACAGTAGCCCTCAATAGAAAAAAAATAAGACAAGCTTTAGTCATGGTGGCAAAACCACCTCATATTTATTTATTCACATAGTTTATACACTGGTGGAGCTAGTTGCTACCATTTACAGCACATCAGTGAGGTCAGTATAAATACTGATTCTTCTGGAGTCAACAAAATCAATCAGAATTTCACCTGATAGGCACAGAAAACTTCTTGGCATGGAAAGAGCCTTTGTGCCAGGGACAAAGATGTGGATAATGAATCATTGTACATTTCCATTTTGTTTTAATCCTGAGACTGATGCAGGAATGTGATCCACTCAAAATCTTGAACTGGTTTCAAAAACTCCCTAAAAGTTGTGCAGTCAACATTGATGATGTGCTTGAAAAGCATAAGGATGATGGGAATTCAAGAAAACCATCTGCTGGGGGGCAGAGCTTCCAGCTGTGCTATATGTCTCAAGGAGGATTCGGTGTCTATGGTGAACAGATGAGTGTAGATGCCACCAGATTTTCACTGGAAGATGAAAACCTCTCAAATGCAAGTGAGCCAAAAGGCACAAATGATGAGGCCACTACTTGAAGGCAAGTGAGAGTTAGAAGATGTTTCCTTTTTTGCTGATAGACTCTCTAATCTTGTCATTGCAATGGCACATGAAGAGATTAATGAAAAGTCAGATGGCCCTGACCCATGTTTTGCTGTTTTTGGAAAGCCTGACCATAAATCTGTTGGACCGGGTACAAATAAAGATAAAAATAATCCATCAGCAAATGTTACTCATGTCAATATGAAAGAAACTAAATATGAAGAGAGTCCACCTCCCAAGAAGACATTTTTTTATAAAGAAATAAACCAATCTTCCAACAGAAATTAGCTTTTTCATAAGAGAAGGGTAGGTAATTTATGCAAATAATGTGGTTTTGGTCATGGTGGTCTCAGTTGTGAAGAGCACGGAAGATCAGACAAATGACTCAGATACAGCTTGTATTGTGCTGAAAACTTGTTACTGAAGCACACTAAATACATGTTTTGGGACACAGAGTTCTGTATGAAAAACTTAGAGTACATATCAGGCAAAAAAAATTATAACGGGCTACGAGATGTGATTTTTTGAATTATTATGTGTGGATTACAAGATTTCAAGTGAACAGACACAACATGATGTCTGCTTGTGCAAGAGATCTTTAAATATTAAAGCAAGAATTGAATTTATTTACAAATGTACTAGAAGGCATAACTGAAATAACAGAGGTAATTACCAGTAATCACTATCCTTCATCAGGGTTTATAATTGTGTACTTCCTAGCTGATCCTGCCCAGTCATTTGTGAAATTTTATAAACACTTATATAGCCAGGACATATACATTAAGGTTACAAAGAAGAGCAATGAATTGAGAGCTCACACATTTCTGTTCCTTGCAACCTACTGAATGCATTTTTGCTCAAGTTTGCTCATGTTTCCACTAGCATTAAATCTGGAATGACTCTGCTGAGTTCAGTAAACTGACCCTCTGCACCCTAAAGGGCTCCTGTGGCAGAGCTAGGACCACAGTGGGGAGGCAGCATAAGTCTTGGATGACCTGGGCTTGTATCAGCTCTCTGCATGGGCAGATATTGCCCATCCAGTATTTCTCAGCCGGAAACTGGTATGTTTTGTGCTCGTATTCATGCTTTATTTTCCACCAGGGAGGACCTTCAGAGAGTATCCGGCACAAGGAACTCAGTAAATTATTTTGTCCCTCACAGCTTCTCTGTGCTTCGTCTTGTGAAGCCCACCATCAGACCCATGTGTTCATAAGATACAGTGATAGGAAGAAAAAATATCAGATAACAAAATTCCTTTCACAGTGAACAGGAATAGCTTCATGGAGAAAAGCATTCTGCACAGCTGGAGGACCACACAGATCAACCTCATTTGCCAGAGTATAGCGATGATCTCATTTCAGTCCGTGATGTAGTTAAAAGCGGGAGGTCTAATTAAAGATTGCTTTGGATGGAGAAACAGTACCAAGAGCAGGGAGAAGTGGAAGGATTGATTTACTCTGTAGCTGTCATCTTAACAGAGCTAGGAGACAGAGTTCTGAGATTGTAGGTTGGTTCCTTGGGAAACATCGCTTTCCGTTTCTTTCCAAATGAGCAAGTAAGAGCTTTAAAGAGCCCATGGGAACATCCAACTGGAATAGTTAGAACATGTCACTACAATCAGAAAGAGAGTATTGGAGGCAAAGGAAATCAAGCTGATTTTTATATTGGGATGTCTATCTCCTACATGTCCTTCATGAAGTGGTACTGTGTTGGACTTGTGCTTATGGCAGGAGCTGCTGAGAGTGCCACTGACAGAATGGAAAACTTTGTGTTAAAAAAAAAAAAAAACATCTAAAACAAAATTATTGCTCCTGGACTCTGAGGAAATAAGCCTCTAAAAATAATCTGTTGTTTTTCTCTGTAACTAGCTAAAAAGGTGCTGCCAACTGTACACTGGGTGAGGTGTAGTATTTCTGTCATTGCTGTCTACCCACATTTTAAAGCTCTTCGCATAAGCAAGAGTCTGGAGTTCAAACTGATTGCCCTTATCAGATGGAGAAGGAATTTTCCTCAATGGCTTTAGATCTGCTTGTGAACAGGTAAATAGGGAATGCAGCTGGTAACCAAGCCAAGTAAAAGACACCACATCTAATAATTCACAAGAACTGAAAACCTAAGAGATTGCCAATATCTGCGTTTGTGGGTTTTTTTAACAGTTCCTCATGCTGCTTTCTGTGATTTATCTCATCACCTGAATTCTTCCCCACCTACATGCCTAGTTTTTTTCTTCCAGCTAATCTCAGAAATTTTTCATATCCGCTCTTGGTACAATCCTGTGTTCATAGAAGCCAGAAAGAGGAATTTTGATGTTTACTAGTGTCAGTGAATTGAGACCTTCAGACTGCCTATCCTACACCTAAATTAAGGGGCTGTGGAAGGGTGCCTGTTACCTTGCTCACTCTGTTGGAAAACATTGTTCAGCCAGATTGCCATCGGGCCATATCTCTAGAAATGTCTGTTGGTCTCCAAGTGAAACGTTAGGGACCCAACACCAAAGGTATTTCCCAGGGCAGGTCAGTTTAATCTCGCGTTGTAAAATAGCATGAATTTCTAAGCACTTCCAGCCAAATTTTCAACAGAGATATAAATCAGCTGGTAGACTGTTACCCTGAGTGCTGGGGGATTTATTTGTGTGCTTCAGTTACAGCAGCAGCAAACCTGTATTTGAAAGTCCCAGCTGAGCTCCATCCATTACAGTGGTGCCTTAAACACATCAATCTAATTCTCTGTCCTCAATCAGCCAGAAGACTCCTTTGTAACATTAATGATTTCCAGGTTTCGTTTTCCCACTGAGGATATGATTTCAGAATATATTTCCCCAAGTATGTTAGCATGCATTTTCCAAGCTGAATCCTGTTTTATTTTCGGCCCACATTGCAAATGCCTGTGTGTTATTTCTCTGTCATCTTTCATTTGCAGTTCTTCATCTCGTATGTATATTTTCTTAAACTTTAGTTTGTATATAAATGGACTTAAAACATTCCTGCACACCTTCCCAAGTTTAGCATGTTCTTGGCTAACACTACTCTCTGTTTGTAGGCATGAAATCAAAGAAAGTAAATTTACAGGAGACCTGAAGAGGTCTCGTGATCTATTTCCCTGCTCCACCATAGCATCAGCACGACCTAAATTGTTCCTAGCAGACATTTGCCTGGTCTCTGCTTAAAAGTCTCCAAAATTAAAAATTCCATAATGTCTCTAGGTAATGCATTCTGTCCTACTAACTAGCCTTACCAGTAGAAAAAATGTCATAGTGCTGAGTTTAGTTTTCCCCTGGAACACTTGCAATAGCTGAATAATCACCACTTTGATCCTTCATCTTAACCACTTTTCATTCCAGTATCTTCTTTCAGGTTAACCTGAAGTCTGTGCCCCCTTAAAGACATGCTTCAGAGTAATTTTCATTAAGGCTGAAAGAAAGGAGTATTCCCATTCCTTAACAGTCTCATTTTTACTTTGTTGTTGTTTTCCAGGTTTAGCTTGAGAGTGGTCCATAGCAAAAGAGAATTTCAGAAGAGATCTCAAGGAGACGCTTTGACCTGACATTTTAAAAAGTTTAACAGCACAGCAACTACAATAGCTAATAGCCACAGAAAGATATCCTGGGAAACATTTTACACAAAAGACACGGTGAGAGTAGATTCTAAGAAACCTTCACTATATTTGGCAGTGTAGTGGTTGTGGGTCAGTCCTTGGATTTTTATTTTAAAGCAGCAGCTCACTGTTGGTAAAGGGAGCCAGCCTGACAGGCACAGTGACTTCAGACTGCAGCCCTCTGGACCAAATACCTCTTAGAAAACAAAGTGGGGTTTAAATTACCTGACAGTTCCTCCAGACCCCTCAGTGAGGGGCATGCATGGATCAATAAATTCATTATTATAGCATTCATGCCCTTTCCTTCCTGGTCTTCTGACCCCAGACCACTATGAAGAATGAAAAATATTCTGTGTCTGCAGTCATTGGTCACTGAGCACGTTACTGCAACCATCTTTTTGCTTAATGTGACTCAATGAATAGCCATTGGTTGGTAGCAACTTCTGGTAACTATGGGCCTCAATTGGATCTCATCCAGTCTCTCGCAGACCAATTCAACACTCAGAGAGACAGAGAAATCTTTCCATCGACTCTAAAAAGCATTTGCTTGGGCCGTCTCCATAGACTTCACCTTCTGTTACAATATTCTGAAGCACTGAGCTGTTACTTGTAACCTTTTAGAGTCTGTCACTTTTGCCACAAGTAAAGCTAAAGACCTCCTCTAAAACTGCCTGAAAATTGTGTTTTAATTTTATCTTAATCCATAAATATTTCACAGCAGTGTGTTGCTGAAGACAGTCAGGCCCCAGACGTGCCAGAAGTTTTTAGCAGGATTACATGAGCACAGGCCAAAGATGACCCCTGGAGGACTAGGGGGTGTAGTTGTGCTGAGCTGTTAAAGAGAGATTCCACTGCCTTTAACCAACTGTCTCACAGGCTCAGATTGCTAAATGCTTTTTAGGAAGTGGGCTTGGCAGAGAGCTGACAAGGGCAGCATGGTATTAGGGCTCTTTCTCTTACTGGGGTCACGAGAAAGCCTTGCTTAGCCTGTTCACCCCTTTCCCTGAGCCACTCCCAAATCTCTCTGGACAGTGGGAAACGACATGCATCAGCTGAGTGACCAGTGTCTGCCTGGGTTCCATTTCTCTTCTACCACTTCTTTACTCCTTTTTCTCTCTCCCTTTCTGGCTCTTCGTTCTATCTTTTCTGCTCCTTCACCTATCTCTCTTTTCACTCCTATCTGCACTCTTCCACCAATTTATTTAGATTCTTATTATAACCTATTTATTCACATGTGATTATGTCCATTGCAAGTAGCACCAATAGGCCTGAGCTAAGACTGAGTTCCCACTGTACAGTTTACATGTATAGCAAGAGGTGGTGCCCACCCTGAAGAGTTTATACTCTGAGTGGGCAAGAAAAAAGAAGCATAATGAGTTTCCCAAGGTCCTACAGCACATCAGTGACAGAGCAGAAGTTAGTGCTGAAGTATCTCAGCTTGGTCTCCTGAGTCTCGGCCTATTCCCCATCTATTATATCTGTTACTTTTCTTCCTTTGGCAGTCTTGACCATCTGTCCATGCAGGACCAGCCTGGGGAATGGCAGGCAGAGATGTTTTGTTCTTACTGTGTGGTGTTGTCTATCCACACCTTTTCCCAGAACTTTGTTCCCAAAGTTGAGACATCTCCTGGAATTTGCATATAAAAGTGTTATGCTGTGTCTGCTTTTGCTCCAAAGCTTTGATATACTTGGTGCACTATATGAGCCTGTTCTAAAAGCCCAACTTGTCCACAGTGGTTTTTTTGTCCACTGGAGAATCTGAATGCTTTCTGCTCCTTAAGGTGTGTCATAGCTTCCTTTTGTAAGGCATATGACACAGGGATAAGGAGAAACAACACAATCTGTTGGTTTCAGCTTGCTTAACCACAGAGCAGACACTCTGAACCCTTGTCACAACCAGTCTTGTGGATGGAAAGTCCTTGAGCCTGGCCCGTTTAACCCTGCTTCTCACCTCAATACAGCTATATCACCAGCCATTCCCCCGGTTACTACAGCAACTGGGGAAACTCAGGAATTAACACATTTCTAGTATAAATTGCTTCAGAACTATGTTTCCCTTTGAGAATGAGAGATGAAGTTATCTTCTTAACCTCTTTCACCTTGCCTTTGCCACCTCAGCTTTTGATGGATACTCTGCAGTTGTACTTCCAAGAGTTTATATGTGATATGACCAGGGAGATCCATGAGGAAAGCACCTTTAAAAGACTAATCTTGAGAGATTTTCCCCTCTCCCTCCTCCTTTTTTCCTAAATATTCTCCTCACTGGATCTAAACATAGGGTATTTTCACTTCAACAGTCACCAGGTAAAAAAAAAAAAAAAAATCCCTGCACTTCCAGCCACCTGAACAAGTACTTTTTTAAAATGGTCCTTTTCCAGCCCTGTGGAAAGAAAGCTGAATTTATAATCAGTAACTTTGTCAAAGTCAGTCTGGGCCATATTAGCATCTAAGAAAGCCAAACAAAGAAAAACCCCAAACCCAGCACACAAGCTTATTTGAGTGGCAAACAGAAGGCATAAAATTAAGAAAGAATCTTCGTGGACAGTTTCCTCTCCACAGAAAATCCTGAGCTTGGAGACGTTTTGACAAGCCAAATGCTGGGGTTTTATGATTATAGGTGCTGCTGTCAGTAGATTTATTCTGTGGGTTTCTTCAGAGATTATCTCCAGTTCCGTGGTTTTGTATTTTGATGCAGGGTGTGTTTTGTATTTCGATGGCGTATGTGTTGGAGATATTCATTAGGCTTTCAGAAGGATATTCCATAGCTGTAAGCCTTTTAAATCACATACAATGTGTTTCTTATTTCCCTATGGCATTCTGCTTGCATCTGCTTGGTATGTGGAACATCCAGGCCAGCCGCATTTCAGTGGACCGTTTGTATCCCAGTGATGGAGCACGTGGCTGATAATACAGGGACATGTAAGCATTCATGGTGCTTTTCTTTTGAATGCACGTGCCTAGTGTTGAACACAGCCAATACTTTTAGGGATAAAAACAAGACAGAATTGTCCTCTGTGTCCTCTGTACCCAAGAAGGGAAAATATTGGAACGTTTGTGCTTGTGGAAACTTCGCATTTAAGGTTCATAGAAAATAGACCTGAAATTCCTCCTCCTGGGACAACAATGAGGATTCACAAAGAATGTTGATTAGTTTGTTTGCTAGCAAAACCCTTGGATCCATCTCAGTGATTACAGAATCAGTGTGTTCCTACTTCCCAGTGCAGTAGTTTCTGAGGACCGCAGCAAGCACGCAGGAGGATGCTGCAAGAATATCTGAAAGAGAATTCCTCCTGTTCTTCCTTCTATTCTTTTTCCACACTCATTGCAAAGAAGCAAGGAGAAAAGCCTAAGACATGGGTTGGGATTCCTTAAATTCCTAAAACACCATGCAGCTGCCTAAATGCTCTTGCTTCTACCAAGTGTTTTCCCACAGGTCACTAAGCATCTGAAAACATCTGCTGCTCAGTAGTTGTACTTCACTACTTTCCCTGGCCAGGGTGAGTTCTCTGAACCCTAGTTAAGCTCTGTTAGTCTCCACAGGAGCTCTCCATGTGGTTCAGCTGCAGAGTTGAGTCAAATCAATGTTTTCAGAGCACACTTCCTAGGTGAGGCTTCACAGGCAGAAGCCAGAAACGGAGTTTCTTTTCTTTTCTTGCCTTGTGCTGGGCACTTGGATGAAATAGTTAACATCTAGGGTCAGTTCTCTCTTCAGTCCAAGCACGCGTGTATTCCTGTCTCCAAAGTACATGGCAAATGCTCAGGTCAACAACTTCAAAAGAAGAGGCTAAGACAGCCTCCCTTCCACAGATAGCTCTGTGTTTGAATGTTCAGCTCAAGGCGCTAGTAACAGCACACAGAGCAGGGACTGAGCCTGAACTTGGCACAGGCTGCTCCTCTGGTAGGAGGCTGTACCTTGGAGGCAGGAGCTTTCTTGGCTCAAACACAAAGCTCCAGAAGTGAACTCATTGGTGGGAAGCCCAAAGAGGGATCCTGTAGAAGACTAGTATCATGCGGCTTCCCATTTAATGCTGACTACATAAGTGTCTCCTGTAGTTTTCTGGGATGCTGTGTTTTGGTGTGCCTGGCTCTTCACATGTGCTACTATCTGGGTGCCTTCGTCATCAAGGACTCAGTGCCATTGAATGCCTTAGGTGCCTAAAAGCTATGGATCATTTCATGGTTCTAGCATGGAAAGCTTCCTCCTGGGACTGGGTTATCAGGACAGCTGTCTAGCCTGCCTTCCCTTTTCAGCAGTCTCCAGTTTTATGTAAAAGGGACATTGGGTGAATATTCTGCTGTTTCCAAAATGGAGCTGTTTAGTGAGACAGAGACCCAGCTGAGGTCAGCCATAATGCTTCATAAAAATTGTGAATGTCAGTTCATATTCACTAAGGAACTGCCATGGTTTTAGTCTTTTCACTGCTTATTAATCTTATTAAAAGATTTTAAAATCCCCATATCATGCTTTTTAAAGAGGAAAACTGCAGTGGTTTAGTATCTTAACTCAGAATCTTAACAAGACATAACTGTACCCATTTTGCTTCCCCACTTAAAATTTTGCACGGCGTGATGGAGCAGGAGGCACCATCCAATGGGTTCAGTATCCCCTTTCACAAATAAAGCGTGTACAAAGTGTGTCAGCATTTCAACTGGGGCCCTTCTCCTGAAGGCCGTTAATTAGTGCAGAACGCAGACTTCAGTTCTTTTGCCAGGGTAGATGAAAATGATTTTGGAAGACAGCCCAGACAGAGGAATTTGTCATAGGTTAGAACTGTTCCAACTCTAAGAACCAAGTGTACAGCTTATGCAAATCACTTTGCTAAACACAGATTCTGTGTTAATTTTTTTAAGGCTTTTTCTTTGACTAGCAACAAGAGCTCACTTGCCAGATCTTGTCTGAAATCAAAAAGAAGTGATTCCTTCTCTGCACCCAAAAAAAGAAAAATGTTTCTAGTCTAAAACATGTCAAGAAAGAGCTGGGATGTAAGAATAAGGCAAATGTTCATAGGAAGTAGAAATGGAAAAGCCCGATGACATCACCGCTCCATCTGCCCAGGGCCGTCAGATTCCTCAGTACAATGTGCTCCACAGTACATTGAAGATGAGGCTGGAAGAAGCACTGAGCAGTGTCTCAGACTGCACTGAAGAAATGGCTCTACAAGTTGAAAGCCAGACCATTTTTCTGATAACTGGCAGGTGCCATCACCGCTCCCTCCAATAGACCCATTCATAGTGCATAAGTCTGAATGCAGGTAGGTCTAGCATCCATTTCAAATTATTAATCTCAAATTTTGTTGACTCTTATCAAGGTTTTGGTACCTTAAATCAACAAGAAAGCAAAGATTGAATGTGAGTTGCCCAGTTTCACATTTTAACTTTTCTAAATGTGGGTACATACTTCCATCGGAGATGAAATTCAGCTCCAAAAGCAAGAACTCATATACCTTGTTAAACCACACAACTGTTATGCCTCCTTTTAGAAGTTCCTGAAAATGCCTCAAAATGGCAATACTCCTAGTGTTCAAGCCAGTGTAGAGCATCAGAGAGACCTGCAATGTGATCACTTACAGTAGAAAGTTTCTGCTCATTGTCTTTCAGTAAGAGTTGAGTGGCATTGTCACCCCAGAGTGCAAAACTTCATCAGAATAATTTTGTTTTGGTGTTTCCACTATACCACCTTTAAAAACTGCTTCTGAAACCCAGGGGGAAATATTTTCATTTTTGATCCTCACAAAAACTAAATCACCCTGTCTTTGATAAATCGTAGAGATTTGAATGAGAAATCATCCTAAAAATATAACAGATGTTTATATTTAGGGCTTAATGTATAAGCCATCTATCATAAGGATTTAACTTCTCTTAATTTACTACAGGCCATAAAATACAGAATAAATCTATCAGTAAAACTTTTCAAATTATTAAATTATCTATATTATGATCTTTGGGGTTCAAAAGCTTTGAAAATTCCGTATGAATTATGTATATACTCTTGTGAGCATTCTTTTAAAATAAATATTTGTTATTTTCCTAAAACTATGAGGGATATGACACAAACATAGATGGTACTTAGCACATTCTTCTACTTTTACATTCCCTACAAGCTTGTGAATCTGATTTCTATAGTAATTTCCAGATCTAATGACTGCAATAATTTCCAGTTACAAGGTTACATTTTAGACTGAAAATGTTAAAAAAAGAAGACTTTTCTTTGCCATTGTGACTCCCTCTTTCCATAGTTCTTTACTTACTAACGTCTTGCTCTGAGGTCTGCAAGAAAAAAGTTTGGTTATATTGTCACAGGGATATCTGTTTCCTGCTCTGAATCTTATACAAGGTTGAGGAAATGCTTTCATGCTTTATTGCTGTTATTTTTCATCTCAGTGTTTCTTCTGTCTTCTCCACTTAAACTCATTGACCTTCTGGGTAGATAAAATCCATTTATACAGGACCTGGACAATGGGACTCAAGTCATATTGGCTCCTGTGTGGCTACTGTAAAGCTAGAATCATAGAATGATTTGGGTTGGAAGGATCCTTTACAGGTCATCTAGTCCAAACCCACTGCAGTGAGCAGGGACATCCCCAACTAGATCAGGTTGCTCAGAGCCCCATCCAGCCTGACCTTGAGTGTTACCAGGCATGGGGCATCTACCTCCTGTCTGGGCAACCTGTGCCAGTGTTTAAACACTTTCACTGTAAAAACTTTCTTCCTTATATGTAGTCTGAATCTACCTTCATTTAGTTTAAAGCCATTACTCCTTGTCCTGTCAC
This sequence comes from Merops nubicus, assembly GCF_000691845.1. NCBI lineage: Eukaryota > Metazoa > Chordata > Aves > Coraciiformes > Meropidae > Merops > Merops nubicus. The sequence goes on from NW_008609068.1 coordinate 20,241, forward strand.
AAAATATCCTCATTAATCTTCTTAGTTTCAGCACCAAAATGTAGAGAAGAGTTTTTAATTGCCTGGAATTTTGTCTTCATGTCTGTAAAGATTGAAACACAATTCCCTCTTGGATGGAGCAGGAGAGAGGCAGATGACAGGAGAACATCAGAGAGCCTGGGAAAGGAGCTTCCTTAAATCCAGGCAGGGCCCAGAACTGCAGAGAATTGCTGAGGCCTAGGGAATTCAAATCTAAACTCAGTCAAGGTGTATCTGGAAAAAAAAAAATAAACAAAAACAAACACAAAAACTAGGCATACAGGTCAAACTGGGAATAGTTGGCATTTTTATAGGTGTAAGGACTGAAATCCTAACATTACTGGTCACAGTGACAAAAACCCCAGCAGATGGTGCCAGCACTTCCCTCAATGAAAAAACTAAACAAATTCCAAAAACAGACACTGAGTGTTCGTCAAATGAGAAACTGGATAAAGGCTTTGCAGCCTGTCTGGTTCAAAGTGATGACACTGGCATTTATATATTTATTTCTTGATTTCTTGGCTGTTTTTAAAAGTTTGCTTGGTTTTTTTTTTTTTTAAATCCACAGGATTTTTTTTCAGGAGAATGCTGAGATCAGTGAAAGGAGAAAACAGACCTGGCTTTGAAGCAGAGATAGTGTTGTTGAAAGTAGGATTGTCACCACAAGCAGGATGCCATAAACACATCAAGGCTTAAGCAAAAAATCGCTGGTTGAGGTTAAACCTTAGACTTAACCATGGTCAGAAAATATGTTTTTAAAGTTGATACCTTTACACTAGATGCTGGCTAGCATTTAAAGCTCTAGTAAATAGTACTTAACCATTGTAGGGTGTTTGTTTCTTTTATCTCAAGTCCAACACCATCAAAATTTCAGAAATCCCATTTTTATAAACTTGTAAAGGCAGTGGGAGGAAAAAGACCTTTATTCAGACTTAGCCACAACTCTGTGATGGGACTTTAGAGGAATGTTGTCTTAGTTTCTCTGCTTCTCATGGAGTTTTCTAGCAGAAGTGTTTTTATTTATTTCCTTTTTTCTTGCTTCATCCTTCACAGATCAGCAGAGATCTGAAGCAAAACACCCAGTTATATCAGTGAGGCCACATTTTCTCTCAAGGTCCTATTAGAGATGTGAACTTCCCCATCCCTTACTGCATTTAAACCATTTCAGCTGATTGAACTTACAGGCATTTCAGATGAAGAAAACATAGGTACTGACTGCTGCTGAAGACTGAAAAAAAAACCCAAACAAAACATCAGTTGCTGCCTTTCGCAAAGGAAACACATCGGATGGAGAATAAGCTGCATTCCCAGGAGGGTCTTTGAAGTTGACACAAAGCATTTCTAGGAATTATGCATGTTTCTTTCGATGGCAATTCAATGCGTTTCTCTCTCTTCCCCCCACCTGCCCAAATCTTTAGCTTCAGTTCAACAGAGTGGCTGAGAACAGCCGTTGACATCCTTCCCCAGACATATAAATGTAAAAAAAAAACCCTGAGGCCCGATTGTATCTGTCATTTGTACCAACACTCGTGGGCTGCGAAGGCTGCAGACAATCGTCCCCCCTCCTGTGCGGGCCCGGCGGTTATTGTTGCTCTCCCTGTTTTGTCCCGCGGCGGTGCCCC
>NW_008609069.1:0-6177 GCF_000691845.1 Merops nubicus
GGGGCGGCTGCGCCCGCGGACCCGGAGCCGCTAACTCGGCCTGAGGGTCCGGCCTCTAACGTGCACCTTTGTATTTATTTGATTGAAACTTGTGTTATTTCCAACAGGGCTCAAGCGATGTGAGCATCAAACCCGCTTAGTGTCTGGGATATTTTTTTTCCCCGTGGTCTCGTGTGTAAATGTGTAAAATGTTTGCAGTAGTCCAAACTTACTATAGCAGGCTGACTCTTTGCCCATAAAATGTTAAATCAACCATGACCAGACTCATTTTCCCACGTCAGCCAGGAGGACTCTGTAAATCAACACATTAGGGCTTTCGCTGGGTAAGAGCTGCATGTGCTTCATGCAAAATGGCCCTGACAGCCGCTCTCTTGGTTCCGCGGTTGTCAGCCTGTGGCTGACTGCGGAATTGCCGTGTGGCAGCGGGAAACCTTGCAGGTAGAGTGTGAAATCATTGGCAATGCAATACGCAAGAGACTGTGGACTGGCACAGCAGAAGGAAACGGTAGAGGTTGTTTTACTTTTTGCTGTGATTGTGTTTTTAAGGCTTGCAGGTGTTTTGCAAAGCCTATCCCACCAGCTTGAATTGCTTACAAGAGCTCGTGCCTGCTTTCAAGGCCTTGGTTCTTGCATGTGGGCAGGGTTCTGCAGGCACTTCCTACCACCTCAAGATAGAACTCACTTGGAAGCTGTTGCAGAAAGCTTGTCTCAAGGTTCTGATGGGGTGTGCGGTAGCTATGGCTGGCTGCAGATGAGCACAGTGGATAAATACAGCTAAGAAAAAATAGCCTTGGCATAGGTGACCGTGCAGAAACGACGAAGACATACTCCTTTCTTTGTTCAAGAAACAAGGACACCCCCATCCCATCGCACCCCACCCTAACGCTAAACTACAGGCTATATTTTGTAAAAACCCTCAGCCAGCCATCTCTTTTGTGAGGGTGCAGTTACTGGAAATCTTATTTCTGGGTGTGAGTAGGTTCAAAGGAACAGAAGACATAGTACAGCATGTAACAAAATAATATAACTCCTTACTACCACACAACCAATCCCAATAGTTACACACATTGAATCAGATCAGATTCAGATACCAAAGTAGAGCTTTCTGCTGTATTTCATGAATGGGGCCTCAGCATAGAGAAATCATTATCCAGTGCTTCTTGCTGGATTGCCTCCCCCTCAGAGGAGTGACCCAGCTATGACCCAGGCTGTGAACACTTGTGTGGAAATTTAATTTTCAGCATTACATCATTTCAACTGGAATCTCACCTCTTTGCTCACTGTTGTGCTATGTGACTTACCTGGGGGTTAAGAAAGAAAAAGAGAGGAAGAAACAGTGCCAAATATTCAGAAATACAAGTTTAGCTTAAAAGTATGCGCATAGCTGCTTTCTACCTTGTGGCCTAGTGAGGCAAAATCAGTGAGGCATCAATAAACTGAGAGGAAAAACAAAAATCATGATAAGCTTAAAATCCTACAAGTTGTCAAAAGGAAGAGGGTTTCTTATGAAGTGATGGTACAAACTTGGCTTACAAATTTTCCTGTGTTTAAAAAAACAGAGAGAAAGTCAGAAGTCATTAGTCAAAAAAGTGCCTGTAGCATCATTTCTTCTTGGTCACCACTATCAATACCTGAAGAAGGGCTGAACAATGAAAACTCGTTCTTTGAAACTCAATGTATTTTTAAATTTTTTTTTTTTTTTTAACTAAAGCCAGTTCTCTTTTCTTAAGGCTTCCTGCTCCGTGAAATGTTAAAGGATTTGAAGCAGACTGAGAAAAACAACTAAGCACACACCCTGGTTCATCGAATTGTAATTTTTATTTTTTTGTGAACTGAGCAGGAACTCGCCCTTTATGTAATTTCTTTCCCATAAAACCCCCCATATTTTTTTCTTCTTTTTCTATTTCATTCACAGCAAATTCATACCCTCAATGGATGAGAAACTAGGCAGAAGCATAGAAGAGTGTGAAGAGTATTTTTCCTGACCAGCTTCATTCAGGTACTCCCAACTCTGATAAATGTACTACCTTTAGTGTCAGGAGTAGTGATTAAAGGCAACAGGAGCTTGGCCAAGGTCACAAGTCCTTACAGTAAATAAGCAGTCTGTTCAAGTAAACTTACTAAATTGTTGCCACAGATGCACAGAGGCGAGGCAGAGTTAGCAACAATTATGCTCCATTTCCAGGTTTACTATTAACAGTGCACATCTGTACCATGTGGCTCTGTATCTGTAAAACAGGGCCCTGGCATTTAGGTATCAATTACGAGGAGTTTTCATGAGGATAAGATAGGAAATGCTTTAATACATTGCCATGGCATAAAAATGCAATAACTTCATCTCACATTCTCTGTAGAAAAGCCCCAACATTTTGGAGTGTGTCTTGTGGTATAATAGCATAGTCAAATCAAGAGGATCATCTCATTCCTCTTTAGGGTGCTGAGCTCTCTTGTCAGAATTCAATATGCCAGTGCTGCTGCAAGTTCTATGGTTTGCATTACTCAGTGACTAGAAACAAACATACTTCAAGGTTTCTCATTCTTCTACTGATTTTCAAATTAATGAAAGGATGTAATACAATATATATGTGTAACGATGATGACATTCATTTGGTCCTTTGAATCTGTAGTTGCCACATGTTTCTATACTTGAAGTTAGTGTTCTTGTTTTCTTCAAGTTTATACAAGATGGTGTTTTTACCTGTGACTTGAAATCATGAATAATCTGCATGCTAGTATGACCAAGGTACAAATGGTATTGTTATATAGCTTTGGTAGTCTTCTTTGAATGTTATTAATATGCAAGGGTAAAATCAATTAGCAAAACTCCATTTTAGAAGTGTAATTTATAAACACTGTATAAGAGTATTATTTGGTTGAATACCTCTAAGAGAGAGATAATATAATAGCATTGTGGCTACTTCAGCTGGGGCTTGCATCTTCTCTCTGTGGACTAAAAGGCAAAATTTTCTCATTTATTTCTACATGAATGAATTCGACTGTGGTAAGCAGCTGTTCAGTAATCACCCATTGTCTCATTTCCACATTTTTATCATGATCTCAATGGGAAAAAAACAAATTTAAGTAGGATGCCTTCACATGTGTTATGGGTATTTAATATCAAAGTATGTTAATAATAAAGAGGAATGGTTGGACCCAAATTATAACATCCAAGCAGAACAGTAAACATTACAACCCAGTTTAAAAAGATACTTTGCTTTCCCTGGACTGTTGGTATCTAACATACCTATACTGTTGGTATCTGTTACTGTTAATAATATGAATAAACCAAAGGAGAAAAAAAATAAGAACCTGATGCCATTTTTCACGATTCATCATAAAAACTACATAAAGTAGGTAGGATTTTTTTTAAGGCCTATTTCTAATTACAGCATTTGTATAAACAATGGTGGATAGTGACGGTAAAAAGCTGTTCTTGGCCAGAACTACCTGCTTCTTTCAATATGCCTCTTAAAATCACTTGTGTAACAAATACAATGAGAAGAAGTTTCCATGGGCCTCAGTTGTGGATGTGGAGATAAGTTGACCTTGACTCTTTGGGCCAACATTGGAAACTTCTGTGACTTGAATGGCATAAAAATCCCTGTTACACGCAGTACTGAAGGACAAGATTAATTCACTTGGGTTCTGGGTGAGCAACTTGGTGTAACCAAGAAGTTGAAAGGAAATACAGTTGTTCACTGTGGCAAGATTGTAATTCTACTTATATATTTATTCTGGAGTAACAAAAGCAGTAACATTTTTACAGCGAACAATAAATAATCATGTGATGCCAAAATACCCAACCCCGGGTAGAAAAAGAAAAGCATTACTTTTGGAGAAGTGTTGGGCTAAAAACGGTTTGGTATCTTTTACACAGTCTTGGCTGCACGTCTCTGGGTAGATCAAGTGTTTATCAGTAGTGCCCTTATGTCTTCCCAGAAGGCCAAGGTATGCTTTCTTGTGTGATACTATTAGGTTCACAGGGAAAAAAAGAAAACCAATCTATAGCACCCACAGATTTCTCCAGTTACCTGTCCTCAGTGTGGGCAACAGAATATCAATGGATCTGTTGCGCTGGAGACTTTCTAACACCTTGTAAGGCAGGGTGAATTTCATCCTTATAAGATTAAGAACTGAAACAGACTACTGAAGTACAGAAAAATTAATTTAACAGTTATAAAGATGTCAAACTGATGACACCAGAGAATGAAGTGCAGAATGTTCTCCTCTGCCTTGCCAGAATAATTAGAGAACAGTTCATTCATATCCTCTCTGTTGATTCTGCAAAAATACCAGTTGCGTGACTGGACTTCTGTGACAGAGATGCCCACTAATTCATCTCAAAGGTTATCTAACAGCTAGTGTGTGGCAGCATCTCTGATACGGACCTTGATACAGCACCAGTATGCTACTGGCTCCATGTTTCATTTTCTAAATTTAAAATTATTTGAATTTTTTACCTCTGCTTGTATACTATATGGCTGATTTTGAATCTTTGCCCTATACTGCTAAAGATTTTCATTTCACCTTTAAGTGACAAGTTCAGATATGAATTTCTTGGATTTATCAGTTCAGGTCAAATCGTGAGCAGAGTTTTTTGCATTTAAAATGCTTAGTCTTCCGCCCTTCCATTTGATATAAAATAAAATTGCCTGAAGATATCCACCATAATCTAATCTATGATATACTGATAGGTACTGTATACTATCAACTTTAACATTTTTAAATCTTAAGTGAATATCCACTATCACTGTTTAATACAAATAGTTCTGAAAGATTATAAAAATATTTAATGCATAATGCATGTCACTCAGGTATTATTGTCAGTAATGGATGAGGAAAAATGTTTGGATAATTTATGAAAGTAGACAAAAATAATTTTCAGTAGTTACTGTTTTCAGGGTGTCAGTTTCTAATAATAACATTTTGGTCATAACAGCTTTTTAGCATAACAAATGACTTATGCAAATCGATGAACTAATTTGAGTGCTTTTATTCCATCTGAAAAGCTGAAAGTGTCTTGCATTATAGAAATGTGTGTAAAACCAGTTTAGCTCTTTTGCCTGCTTCAAGCGAAACAGTAAAACAGATCACAATTTGTCTTGGTTGCAAAGTAAAGGAGCCCTCTCTTCACCCATGTGTGACTTGTGCCAAGGAGTTGGAGAGGAACCTTAATGATAACTGGATTCCTCTAACAATGGGGAATCCTTACATGGCAGAGATTTATGAGGAGAGTCAAGAGCAGGAGGGGATATATCTCACGCACACTGTGGGCTGCAGTGGTGCTGGACCTGATGTGACTGCTCTGGCTGAGGGTGAACTGTCACACCGGGGTGTGGTAAAAAGCTTTTCTTCAGTGTCTTCCATGACTCTGAGGAGTGCCAAACCTATCAAGGGCTGTACCTACCCTGCCAGTTTAAGATACTCTCAGGCTTTGGTGCTCCAGTTGTGTACACTGTCCGCTTTTATGCTTTCACTTGGAATAAATAATTTCCTTTCTGATAAGAGAAAGTTTAAGGCAAATTTAACAGGAAGTTCACTTCATTGGCTACTACACCAGGACAATATAGACTCACTCTGGGTTTCATTTCCTCTACCCATATGAGGTATACCAATTATATCTAGAAGGCCATGGAGATTCATATGTCCCCTTAGTGCCATCAGACATGCACCCCTTCCTGGTTTTGCTGGGACAGAACCACAGGGCAGCCATGGTCTGCATGTTGTTCGTAGTTCTGAGTCAGCCAGGGCAGCTGACCTGAGCTGCCTCACAGGTGTATCCCATACCAAAAATGTCATGCTCACTATCAAGGTGGGAGTTTGCTGAAGACAGGAGGGCCTTCTGCTTGGGCACTTCCTACTGCTTCCTTTTGTTGGACCAGCTTGCTTAACATTCTGCTTGTGAGGGCTATTTTCCTGTTTATTGTGGCTGCTCTGCCTTCACTGGGCTGAGTATGATTTCATGTAGTTTATACTGGTGTGGGTATTAGTTTGGCTGCTTCACCAAATTAGTTTTCATTTCAATCCACTGGTCTCCTCTCCTTTCCTAATCTCCCCTCTCAACTGAGGAGGGGTCATCAGGTGATAGAGTAACTGGTATAGTTCCACCTTGGCTAAAAGCAGACAAGGAGACGTGTTGTCTCTTTCCAGGTGAAATGCTGGGGTTTGAAACCCAAG
>NW_008609070.1:0-3023 GCF_000691845.1 Merops nubicus
GCAAGAGTTACCCAGTAGTTCAACAAATGTGAGGGGAGAGAATCCTTCAAGTTTACATAGCACACTCAGACCCGGGACACAAAGCAACTACCAGAACACTGTTCAGCTGACTAACTGGGTGTGAGCACAGCACCACTTGAGAGGAGAGAATCCTTCCAGTTTACATAGCACACTCAGACCTGGGACACAAAACAACTACCAGAACACTGTTCAGTTGACTAACTGGGTGTGAGCACAGCACCACACTGTGCACACTCAGCCTTACCTCACGATTCAGTGCACGTGCCTGCAGGGTCACAGGAGCTGGTCTTTTTCCCAGATAGTGCTGGAGACATTCATAAATCTATTGCACGCCACAACAGACAAGACAATGAAATTATACAGCTGGTTCACATGACTGTACATACACAACACACAAAGACCAACACTGTATTTCTAGGAATTTTTCAGTCCAACTAGAGCCAAAGAACTTGCAATCTCAACCCTTAATACACTTAACACATCTGGAATTGAGTCTATAATGCATTGTCTTTCCATATTAAAATCTAGCTAGCCAGTTATGCTCTAGTTCAGAATTTTCCAGCAAGAAAAGCTGATTGCACAGGACAATAGCCTGAGAGTGTCAAATCTCTCACTCATAGCTTGCATCCTTCCTCTAGCTGCAGGCATGTATAACAAAGTAAATTTAACTCAAAATGAATTGCAGTACTTAAAATGGCCTTATGGATATTCTTATCCAATGCAAGTTTTTCTTCTTTCAAATATAAAGATTTGTAAAATCCTTTTTACGGGAAAAGCAGAATTTGTGCTGAATTTGTCTCAGAGATAGAATTCTGCCCAAGAAACATCAGCCAAAACTCTGTTCTGTAACAACATAAAAATCCTCAGATCAGCGTGGACAAACCTAAAAAATACAATTTCCCATGCAACCATGCCAAAAAGTTGGATGCATAGCCACACAGATTTCAGAACAGAAAATAGAGCTGAGCCGTGTTGTGTTCAGCCCATGTCTACATTTCCCTGGCCTTAATAGGGATGTGGAAAGTAGAACAACTTTAATGTCTAGGACATTACAAAAGAAAATACTTTTTTTTCCCCTTTAAAGTAAAAATGGGTTTGTTCACCTTTACTGATAATGTTATGACTGACATTAGGACTATCAGCACTTAGTATAAACAAGAATTTCTTGTCCTAATAAAGCAGAATAAAGCAGCTGTGCCCTAGAGATGGCTCTCTAGGGAGCCTTTGCCTTCCCAGCTCACTGTGCGTTACCTTCAGCAGCGCTTGCAGCCACCGCGATCGGAGCAGGTCGTACAACATGCCAACGCCATTGACATCCCTTTTACAGAGCAAACTCAGCTCTTGCAGCACTAGAGTCAGAACATGAGACACACCTGAGCCCAAGAAACAGAGAAGTGCGAGACACTTCAGTACAAACAGCAGACCACCCACAGCCAAAGAGTGACCCCAGGCCTCTGAAAAGCCCCTTTTCTCAGGTTAGGCTCGCAAGAAACACTCCTTCCCTGCCTGCTGTGCTTCTTGCCTGCAACCAGCTCTGCTGCAGAAGGGTTTTATTTTGTTATCTTATTAGCCAGCAGGGTTAGGCCAATACTAGCAATTTTCAACTGACCTGTAAGAAAATACACACAGAGAGTCTCACACATGCTAGTCTGAGTTCAAGCTCATGACTCCTACTAAAAGGATATAAAGATAAAAAATTGCCTTGTTCATTTTATGGCTTTTCTTTTGGATGACCCACTGTTTGGGCCAGGGACCACCTGTTTTTCTCTGCTCCTGAGAAAAGCAAACATTTTGAAGGCTATCACTAATAAAAATGCAAATTCCTGCCAAATGCTAACTGCTGTCACAGACACCCACAACACGTCCCAGGAAAAGGGAAGAACCATGCTTACTGTTAGAATCAGCACTTGATCTTTTAGGAACAGCATCCTAATACAGTGAAAAACCAAAAACTCCAGTGTCTTTCTAAAATTTCAAGGAGGCAGAAACTTAAGAGGTGACAGGTAAGACATTACAGCAAGAACCATCCTTCCTATTGGAATTAGCACTTGATCTTTCAGGAACAGCATCCTAATACAAAAAACAAACAAACAAACAAAAAAAACCCTCCAGTGTCTTTCTAAAATTTCAAGGAGGCAGAAACTTAAGAGGTGACAGGTAAGACATTACAGCAAGTCAGGCCTAGATACAAACTGGATTTTTGTGAGTGTGTGGGATTTAATTGTGCCTCAGAAACAACAACAGATCATTTCTAATATGTGACACTGCCCAAGAAACACAGTGTTTAGAACAGCCCTAATACCATAACAAATCCTAGGAGTTGGATTTATTAAGCTGTAAAAGAGACCATAAGAGTCGGATGCCTGACTCCTACTGCATAAAATAAAAATGTTGAGATAAACCCCTGACACTAGGAGCTTCTAAAGTTACATCAGCTAAAGTCAAAGTAGTAATTTCTTAAAACTAAAGCTCATCCAGCACACCCACACTATAATCATGATCCAGTCACCACATCTAACCTAAACATGGAAGCCTTTCTTCTCTCCCAATTACAATTTTTATAGCTGTTGACAGTTAATTCCTGTATCAGCTCTAGACCCTGATGTTACCAATGTTTCTGCGAGATCTCTCTTCACTTCAGTTTCACTGAGGGATTTTCCTTTGCATGACTTTATACAGGTACTTGCCTGCTAAGTTTCTGTCTCTAAAGTAACCTTATACCACCAGTAAACATTAAGAATAATTGAGATTACTTATTAATAATGCTAGTCATGTTCATCTCTCTCAGGACTCAATGGAAGAAGAGTTACAGAGACCAAGGAATAGAACACTTCTTGTCAGTTTTGTTTCTCTCTGAAAAAGAGATGCAGAAGTTATCAGTACCATTGTCTTGACTGCAGACTGTTGGCACCTCCATCTTTCCTTTATTCAAGGAGACTCCACTGACTTCTTAAGTTCTGCATTCACACCCAGTAGGTTTCACAAAGATGCTGAACTAGGGG
>NW_008609070.1:3054-4490 GCF_000691845.1 Merops nubicus
TCAGAATACTGTCAGGTATTTGAGACTGATAATAAAGCAGAACTTAAAAGAAGACAGGCAACCAATCATCTTTGAAGTGCACAAAAACTTGCAAGCTTAAACAAAACACACAAGTCCAACCTGGAAATTCAGTGACCCACCACATCCAAAATGCAGACAGACAAAACCTCAGCTGCAATACGACATTTTATTTCCTTCATGGAATTGTCATTGGCTTGTTTCATTGAGCCATCTTCCCCATCTTTTTAAGTGCACTACCATGGAAAGGTATAGTTTTTTTTTCCCCCAAATACTTTTAAAGTTTGTTTTACATCAATATAGCTTGGGAAATAATCATATTCAAGAACATATTACATTGATTTCCTCTTGCTGTTGACACAGTATTGAAGGACTTGAGTTCCTACTGAATTTTCATCGAGCAAAGACATGACTGCAAAAACCCATCTCTGTTTCAATCATTACTGTTTAAGGTCTTTGAAAGATTTGTTCCACAGATTTTGGTATTTTCATCTACTGCCTTACAGTGAATTAAAACACAAAAAACCCAAACCTGAATAAAGCCCCTGACACCTTACCCTACTGGTATCACCTGCCTCTGGCAATTTATACTTGGCTGCTACTTTTAGAGAGTCAATGTTACTTGCTAATCTAAAACCACTCTCCTATCTTATAAACAGCATATGCTACTTTATTATTTTATTTACATTTTAAAATAGGATTTTTAAAGTAATGCAGGAAGCCAGCATTTACACTAATCTGTATCCATGTCACACTGAACTTTTCACATATAAAAAACCAGCCTTCTAAAATTTTCCTCCAAATTCCTTCCCTCCCTTAAAATTCTGTGACAGCCTATCACTGACCTACAATGTTTCCTTAGACTACAAGTGAAGGAAGCTCTCCAGTCTCCTGCTAATAGGAAACAATGCAGTACAAGATTGCTTCAGGGAATTCTCAGAACTATTCTTTGCAAACAAGTATGGAAACATCCCAGGGAACACCACATGGTGCAGTTACACCCCAATGCATCAGGAATCTATGCACAAAAGCTCTGAAGGAATTCAGGATTTTCATTATATCTTAGTTGATCTAACTTCAAATCACATTTGCTACAAGTTTGAAGATACTGCCATGATTGCCAGTATTGTGGGATTACTTTCAAAGAGTCTGATATTTAAACTGGTCACTCAAGAGATGATTCAGAGTGCAAGTTAAAAGACCTGTGACATCAGATATCCGAGTGCCTCAGCCAAGAGTGAGCCTCAGAGACCACTGTGGGCACAGTAGATGCCTCAGTGAATTCTGTTAAATAGACAGTAGCTCCTGGCCTGGATCAGCAGAGCAGAAAGGCAGCCATTCTCCTCTAAATTGTTCTGTGGACATAAAAACGCCAAAGGCACATGCAGAACTATTATCTTGATCTGCTTATAAAAGCA
>NW_008609070.1:4521-13291 GCF_000691845.1 Merops nubicus
AATTTTACTGCACTTCATACTTATTTTTAGAACCTGCTTCCCCTCTCCTGTCAAATCATAAAACTGCTTTGAAAACACAGCGGAGATTAACGGAGGGAAAAAAATCTGAAGTGATGAGATTATTGTTTAAAGCGTTTCATTACAGAGTGTAGGTGATTCATTTCAAATTACTTCTACAGGACACTCAGCAGTATATCTTACTGAAATTTTAATCCAAGGATTATTACTAAAATTATGATTTCTTCTATCAAAGACTAACAAAAATATAGTTTGATCCTTCCCCAGTGCAACTGGGTTTGAGCTGCAGTTATTTTCCTTTTTTCCAGCAGTCTGGATTCTTTTCCTTTAAGAGTTTGCCTTCCCCTTTGTTAAGCTCAGCGGATCTGCCTAATGATGGATTTAACAAAGCAGGCCATATAACTCTAGTCACGAATACCTGTTTCTTAATTACTGGAGACATTAGGAATCTTTACTGTGGGGTGGTGTAGGTGTGGAAGGAGGAATCCCTGCCTTGCAAAGTACATTCAGGACAGTGACACTCCTGGTTTTCACTGAACAACAGCTGTGTGAAAACACAAGTAACCCCCAGCTCGGCTGACCTCTGGCCCCACCTCTTTTTGGAAACTACGAGTCTATAGCTCCAGAATCAGCTGCAAAAGCATGTACAGAGATGGTACTCAATCTGCAAGTTAGGTCCTAGAAGGAAACTTCTGACAACTTATCCCATAAGCTACATTTCAGAAGCCTCATCTTCTATTCTTATTACTTATTTTAAATTCTATTGCAGATATTAAGAGCTAAAATTTGTATTTTTTTCAGATTTTTCGAGACTTAAACACAGACCTTGCTAACATCTGTTGGCTCCTACATACAATGGCTGTTTATTTTGCTTTATATAGTCTACACAGGCATCCAACAGCATTCTCCCAATTCAAAATCCTGATTACAATATTGTGGTAAAAGTATGAATATGTGGAACAAAAGAATAGAGCACACCCAAACATTTCAGATGTACTATAAGGGAGCCAACTCATGATCTATATATTTCACATACTGAAAGTCCAGATTTAAAAAAATCTCATCACACACATCCCTCAAAAAATTCCACAAAAGATCCAATTTTTTTCCTTTCAAAAAAGGAAACAAACAAACAAACAAAACAAAAAAAAAACCCAAAACCTATAACAATATAGCTGTGCTTTCTGGGACAACTCCCCTACCCCTACCTGGATCTGTCTGGCCAGCTCACACTGAAATGACATGCTGGCTGTTGGCTGTGACCAGCTGCCCTCACTGCTGAGCAGCTGCTGCCAGAGGGGCGGGGGCTCTCCCTGCCCTCACTCCACTGGGGACTGCAGCCCCTGCAGCTGCCCTGCCACCCACCTGCCAGGCTCTCCAGCATGGCACCTAGAGCAACTGCCCATCAACGCCCAGCTACCTCCAAAATAAAACTCCACTCATCTCCAGCCTAGGTCTGGATTTTCCTGTGCTTTGTCCTATTTAGCTTGGAAGCATCGGGCTGCATCCCCTTTTTAAGGAGGCTGGGACCCTGGAAACACACAGGGAAGCACATGAAAGACAAGTAGTATTTCCAAAAGCTCTTTGATTTAACCAGCTTAAAAGACCCATTAACTTCAAAATAGGCAAGCAAAAATACTCAGTTTTTTTGTAGAGGACTCCTCAGATGCATACTGAAAACTGAATCTTCTCTCTTGCAGTAACTGTAGTGAGGTCACCACGATCTTAAAGCCTGCTTTGTTCAAGTAGCATTGTCTACCAAACTGGTGTGGCATCCTATCCACAATCAGTGTTGCTCACTTTCTGTTCCAAAGCAGAGAATTTTAAAGGAGGAACCCCTCCCACCTCCAACCATCTCCAGTATCATCTTATGAACACATTAATCAAGGTCTATTTTAGCCTTTGGAAGCTGTATCATTTTATTTCTTCTTAGCTAGGATAGATCTTGCACAGCACAGTGACTCAGCATGGGAAGGAACTAAACCAAACCAAGCAACACGTTACTGTCCAAGAAAGAATATTCTGCTGAACAGTTCTCATTTTTAAATATACCACTGAGAACCATTCTGCAAACAGAGACAAAAAATGTTTGTGGAGGTGCTAAAATACTTCCAAATCTGAAAAAATACCAAAAATATTGTTACTCCTTGAAAATACTTGAAAGGATTATTTTTTTTCCCCCACGAAGCCTTGTAGCTTCTAGCATCATGATGGCTTTCACAGAAAATAGACATGGGATTGAGTGTACTTAGATGTTTTGGACACACTGTCTTGAAGCTTGACTTTGGATTTCCCAGAAAAACTGTGAAAACTCCTGAATTGCATGTCTTTTTGGGTGAAATCCTTGAGTACAGCTCTCAGAGAGCTGCTAGGGTTACTAACACAGTCACCCTTCCATTCATTGTTGCCTTTTTAAAATACACTTTATGCTCACATTGACAGAAGCACCATCTAAACATCAAAATCTGTCAAGTTCCTCACAACTTGTCTCACCTCATTCACAAAATAGTAGCTGCTTCATATTACCACACCTCAAGAGGACAGCAGCTTGCAGCTGAGAAGCCTGGTTTCAGCAGCTGTCAGCAGCAACAGACCATGAGCAACTCATTAACAGAAGAGAGGAAGAACAGTGTCTTGCTTCTCTGCAGTTCTTCAGAAAGAGACCTACTGAACTGCTTGCTTAAGGGGAAAGGTTAGAGTTCAAACAAACTAACTACCACTGTGCCTTCATTTCACAAGACTTCTGTCTATGCAGACTGTAAGGCCAGAGCTCAGGGTGTCCTCACCCCAGGGACCTAAATAAATTAGCTGGAAGTTCTCAGTAAAAGGCTTACCTGACTAATCTGCCAGCCAGCATAAGGCCCTTCCCCTTCACCTGCACTGCACCCAATTACAGATGCTCATTAATAGAAGACATCTCTTTGCCTGTTCCTAGGGACAGAACTGGACAGCCACGCTCAGTGTGCCACAGGTTAGAGCCCAAAGGAGTCCATCACCCCATGTCTACAAACATCAGTTATCTCAAACTTGGACTACAGGGCTTCCCTCCTTTGGCAACAGAACATGGAATTCCATGACCACGTTTGTCAGACAGAGCAGAAGGCCTTACTGACAAAAGGCTAGAGTTGCAAGGGCACCAAGCCCTGCTTTTAATGGTTTTCAGAACTGTCTTTAAATAGATGGGTTTGGATGCTATCAAGCCTCTGAAGAGGACACCGGAGAATCTGACACTCGGAGTATCAGCTTCTCTGCTCTTACAAGCTTCTTGGGTTAATATGCTTGACAAGGTTATTGAGCACTTTTAACAAGCAAAATTATGAGTCATTACATTTGTCAAAATTAATGGTTTGGCATATTGCAAATTAGCTCGAGGGCAGGGCTGAGAAAGCTTTTTTTACAAATAACCTACCATAAATCAACAAATAGAGTAGACAAAAAATAGGAGTAGGAAACATTCAGCATCCCGTATGTGACATGCCCTATCCAGGGCTTCTCTGCTCTGCATTAAACAAACTTAATTAGGCCAGTCTCATCCATGAATTCTGTCAGCCTCTTCTTCTAGTCAGTGTGAAAAACCATCTTGCTTTTTATACGCTTTTTGGGACTTGAAAGTGTTTTAACTAAAAAAGCAACCCCAAATATTAGTGGAATACATTGACACATTTCAAGCAAAGGTAGAGGCCTGTCCATTGAAACCAAACATTCTTATCCTGACCCACGAAACACTTATCACAAGTCTGAGGTGGTACAGGTTAAGAAGACTGAATAAATTTCATGTTCCTGTAAGGCATTCTGTGACATTTAGATAATCACACCTACATATGTGACACTGCTGATGAAAATTTATGCTATTGCTCTTCATAATCCAATCTATTCAGTGACAATTAATTCTGTCTCCCTCTCAAAAAAAAGCTTACAGCTCCAGTGGTGGTGCAAGCACCTCGTTTACGTGGGGGGAAATGCTGCAAGAGCAGAGGAGCGGTGCATTCAGAGATGAATACTTGGGTGCAGGACACTGCAGTCCTGTGAGGCAGCCAGCTTTACTTCCAGCTGTTCACTGCCAACAGCTCAGGTTTCCTAAAAAAACCCAAACCAAACCAGACAACAACCACCTGACAACATCACCACATTGCACTAAATCAACTCCGAAGTACGTGGCTACATAGTTCAGAGAACAGATTTGTTTTCAAGTCCCACATCAGTCACAAATCTTTACGTTATGTCTCAGCACACCAGAACAATGAGTTCTCTAACCTGTTTCTGAAAACCAGTGCAATCAGGAAGGGAACCTACTGCTGGCAAAATAAGTCAATAATGCATAGAACCTGGCATTCAAGTCAGCATACTTTGTGACACTTAGGAGTGAGAAGAAAAGTCTCTTTTGAGCTCCTACTCTCCATTCATACACATCTCTAATATTTAGCTAATGGGAATTAAACAGATATCACAAATTTAATTAGCTGTGTTGTAGCTCAAAGAAGAAACTAATTTCACAGTTGCATGGAGGAGTGCATCTGTGCAGCACAAGGGTTTCAGCAGAGCACGTTTCCTTACCTGCAGACGCCCCAGAACACACCATGTTCAGCTCCCGCCGAATTTCCAGAGGGAAAGAAAGAGTATCTGCTGGACGTTAGCAGAGCAAGTAACCTCACTGCCCCAGCTAATCTATGGACATCCTCTCCCTCCTAATCCGCAGAAACCTAACCTTAGAACTACTCATCACCAGGGAGAAGAGAACAAATCCCCTTAACCCTTTTCTTGCATAAAAAGCCTCCTTTAAGTTGTCTCTCACTTAAGCAGTTTCTTATTCTCAGCGACTTTCCCAGTCAACAGGGCATTCATCTCTTTGGGCCTGTCTTCGGCTACCTTGCCTGCAACTACAGTGAGAATCCATAATTCTGCAACAGTGATCTCTCTATTAATCTATTATCCTGTGGATTTCTGCTGCAGCACAAGTAGTATCTGGCTTTCAAGGTAAGGAAAAAAACAAAAGGAAGGAAAAGAAAAGGAATAGTAATTACCATGAAGCAATGTAGCTGGAGAAGTCCTGCAAGTTACCTCATTTCTGTTAGCCACAGAAATACACAAGATCAGATCTGGTCTGGCTCAATTCCCTAATGCATCACAGCCCACACAGGCTGTAAAGTGGAATCTGTGTCAGAAGCACATTTAATCCCAGGATTCTCTTCAGCTAATAACTGAGCTATATATCAGAAAGACCAAAAATAATCCAGCCCAGGCTCTCTGCTTACATTAATCTGCAAGCTGAATTCACAGGCGATACCACTACTTTCTGTAAGAGGTTCTACGGGAACGTATGCGTGGAGGCAGACCTTTTGGTCTTTAGTTCTGAACCTCCCAGCAGTCCCAGTGAATGAAGTCAAACATTTGACATTGCTAGGTAATTACAGATACACCTTCTTGAAAGGCAAGAGGATCACAGAAGAACTTACCATCTCCAGTTACCTCCTTGGTGTAAGGCACAGAACAAAGGTGGAGTAATGTCATAGGAAACAAAGCTTTTCATGTGTCAACGCTGGAGATTAAAATCCTTCCTTTCTTCTGAAACATCTGAAGACAACAAACACTAACACTGAACAGTTACAGCAGCAAAAAATGGGCTTCAAACCTCTTTTTAACGATTACGTTGTTACAAAAGGTGCACTAAATCCTGAAGTCAAATCTTTGCAGATAAGAATCGTTACCATTGATTTACTCAGCTGTTCAGCACAGCTCCTTTTCAAGGAGCAGCTCTGCTCCTACAGGTTTCAGTTAAATATTTTTTGTACTTTTGAGTTCCAAGAGATGATTGCACAGGAAGACTGCATCCAGCAGAGTGTTTAGATTCCTGCCTTATACTTCATTATGCTTGTGTATCTTTCTCCCCACTCAAATTAACATTATAGCATCCTTTTTATTCATTATTATTGCTCTTTCCTCCTCAAATTTTTCACTACAATATAAAAAATAAGGTTAAGCTAACAAAAAATCATTTGCAAACATGAAGAAGTCTATCTCTATACCCCATTATCAAGATAGTCTGTTGCAAGTGTAACAGAACAATAGTCTTAAACATCTTGTCAGAATTACTCCTCCCCTGCTCTGACTGTTGTAGAACCAAAAAATAATTTCAGCAAGACCAATCAGTTTTACTTTATTACGAAAACTGCTCCATTACAGTCACTGTTCAGAACAGCATTTGGACACAGGATTTCGTTCCCTTTCGGTGCCCATACACTAGGGTTAGGATTGTCTGTGGTAGTTTGACTAACTTGAGCTGTTAGAGCATTTCATAATCTGTGCCTCCTTCCTTGAGCCAGCCACGGGAAAGAACAGCACCTGCAACACCCAAGTTATCCACCAGTGTTACTGGTGTAAAGTCAGCCACAAACCACAGGAGAATGCACACACACAAACCCCCCAGGGAAACTGCTGTCCACATGTTCAAACAGGCCACGAGGTGAGCTTTGCTTCACTCTGGCACAGAAGGTAACAGGCAACTGTCTCTCATCTAATCCACTGCCAGCTTGTTCAAGAGCACGCTCCCATTCTGCCACGGGCTTCCAGAGGAAAAAAATTGTCCTCCTGACCTCAGTGTAAGGAAACTGAATGCAACAGATAGCAAGTACGTAATTCAGTGCCAAAATCTGAAGTGGTCAGTGCCTCTTATTTATTTAATAAAACAGAAGAATGGCCAATGCCTGTATATTTATAATCCTAGTAAACAGAGGAGTCCGTAACAGTGCAATTATTTCCACAACAGCACGTTAACCATTTGCATTCAGCAATGCTGTTCAATACAGATGCCTCAAAACCTTTACAGCCAAACACACTACAGGTTATCCATTATAAATAGAAAGATATTTCGTTTTTCAAATAAACAAACACAACAGCTTAACTCAGGAAGACTGAATGGTTCTGTGGTGCAATTCATTCTCTTTAAATGTCTCTGTTGACAGACCAGGGATAATAAAAACAAGCCCACTGCTTTAGAAGCCATGCAGTCCAGACTTTCACACGTACTCTATGGAGATGCCATGCCTTTTTGCAGCATTGTCCATTTAAAAGGAGTAAATAATCTTTCTGTTAGAGTAGGAAATGATTTCCTCTTGGCAAGTACTTGACAACCAGGTCTCTAGCTTCACCACCACTTCACAGGTAACCTCTGGCTGCAGTTTTCCAATCTTAGAACTGAAAGTTCAGAAGAAACAATTGAGTATTCTCATCTGTAGCTGCAGCACTGTAGTAGTATTTTCAAAGTGCCATTTCAGGGAAGAAAGTTGGTGTTAGCCAAGTTCCACCGAGCAGATGATTCCACAGAGCCAGGTTGAAAATGATGGTCTAGGTAAGCTTCTCGTGTTGAATCTGGTAGTAACATGCCTGAATTAAAACAAAGCAGTGATGACAGTGACACTAAAAACATGAGGATCACCTGATACATAAACTAGCTAAAAGAACAACAATATGTCCCACTCCTGATGAAGCAGCTGGCATGGTTTGAGAATACTTTCTGAACACTTCCACAGCTCCCAGCTTTGCCAAGATGAAATACCTTTTTTTTTCCCCTCACAATGTCCTTCTTTGCCCTTTGACAGAAGGGCCCAAAATTTTTTCTTACAGGACAAGGATGCAAGGATTAAGTGTTTCAGAAGCACTCAGACTGAAAAGCAAAGGTTTCCATCACCTAGGTAAACACCCTGCCCTGCTGCTGAGAGCTGTCCACATGTTAATGGGTCAGCCAGGACCAGGAGCTTAATAAAAATGTCTCCACACTCACACTCATGGAAAATAAGGTTCTCCTTCTACTACATTGATTTTTATGGATAAATTTTAACCAACTCAAACCTTCCCATTTCACAGCACTATAAAAATAATAGGCATGAAAAAAACCTCTGCACCCAACTACTTCCAGTTTGCACAGACAGAAAATACAGCCATGTCCACTTAGCAGCTTAGCCTACAATTTTTATTTCAGTTTCATATTAACAGCCTCCCTCCAAAATGACCCCACAGAAGAGCTCCACACAGCTGGGCTGTAACAAGACCCAATTGTTTGAACAGTTTTGAGGTACCAAACAAACCAGCCTATTTGCATTACACAGGTCCTAGCATACAACAGGATATTCATCAAAACAGAGTCTTCTCCTTTATCCATACTTAAAAAGAGAAGAGTACTAAATAGAGCGTGGAGAGTGACACAGTAATTTTTTTTTTTTTCCAAAATTGATTTCCTGAAGTATCTTGATGTGATGTTAGACTTAAACGTCATTGGAATGGCTGACCTCTACAGCAGCACTTAATTTCAATTTTTATAAAGGAAACAAGGTTTGTTAATTTGCAGGGGAACAAAAAGCTCCCCGTGAGCATTCAGAACAGTCAACAGCAACCATCATTACATCTGAACACAGTATAGTTGCACACTGCACTGCTTTATTAGCAGTACCTGCAGTTTTTAGGTTATCCTAAGCTCCAAGCTTCCTTGCTCATCTGAGCTAAAAAATTCCATAAAAATGTCAAAGAAGTTACAGTGCCATGTTCATACAATTGTCCTCAGCTGAACATCTTTGCTTAAAGCTCATAAATTTCTGAAGAAAGCTTTTAATAACAACAAATAATTTTCATACCTTCAAGGTAGTGAACATGATGCCTTGCTCCCCGTGCTGCAGGTAAGGATCCATAAGGTCTTCAATTAAGTGCACCTCAGACCCCAAATTCCTTATCCTGTCCCATGGAGGAGAGGGAAAAAGCAGGT
>NW_008609070.1:13322-48718 GCF_000691845.1 Merops nubicus
CTTGTGATGTTTTTACTTTTTATACAGGGTGTTGTGCAAGACCTGTGCTTTCCCTTAACCTCCTTCTCAGGTCACAGCAATTTCACAGTTAACACTTCACAATTTTTCAGGCCAAAGCAAACAGCCAAAATGGAAGATTTTGTAAGTTACAGAAAGCTAGCAATGAGTCCTACAACAAGAAGCAGGAGCAGTTAGTACAGGTGAAAGTGCATGTACTGCCTATGCTCAGCTTATGACCAATGCCACTCTTGGTGCCTACCTGGCTCGCAGCACCACGTAGAGAAAAACAGGAAATAAGTCATCCATGGACCACAGAAAATCTTCCTGAAGAGTCTCAAGCACATTCTGAGAAATCTCTTCAAAAGTCTGCTGGATCACCTTCAGCTTGTCAGCTGGTGTAAATGTGGTACTATTTGCAGAGCAAAAGCAAACCAGGAAAACAATGAGAAGTGAGGTATGTGTGCCTGAGCTGAGAAGCTGATTTGGCAGCTGGCACGCCCCGTGCCCAGGGGGGATGAGCCAGATCCCTTACCCCAACAGCCACAGCTGCCAAGGCTCAGCACTACCCCAGGCTGGCACTACTGCATCAAGGCACACTGCTGCAAGTGAGGCTGTCTGCACCCTTTTAAGATGTTTTAACATAGCAGTAAAGGAGGGAAGTTCCTTTCTAAAAGCCTTCCAATTTCTACTTCAATTTTTACAGCAGGATTCCTTATGTCAGCTGACAGACACAGGAAAGCTCCCCATGCACAGGTCATTTGGCCAGAACTGTTTACAAATTCACATGTATATCTGATTAGACATCCCCATGCTTTTGATTCTAAATTGTATCCTATGGACACATCTTCTAGTCACAATTATAGGGCTGTACTTCATTCCCCACTGGGAGAATTTGCTGATGTTTTCAAGTACAAACTTTAAAACTTCTTGGTGATCCCTCTCACAAACATCAACAAAGAAAAGGTGATGGGTAAAAGGATCACAATCAAGTAACTAGACACTGCTATAGCAGGAACAGTAAAGCAATAAGATAAATGTCAGAGAATTACCTGATTTGCTGTAAACATTCAACTGCAGAGGCAAAGCAGGCATCTTTTGTGTTTGATGATACCTGTGTAAGCACAAGAAGAGTTATGGTGCAGGTTTAACAATCCCACTACCCAGCAGAAAAGCAGAGTCACGCAACACTGCCATGAAAGACACTGTTCCCAGTTTTCCAATGCAAAGAAAGGGGAACGTGCCTGTATGCTGAAGTCATCCAGGAAATCTGCCTACATAGAGTTGGTATGAGTTTCCTTTAAAATTCACAAAAGACTGTACTGAATTCCTTGCTATGTTACAAGAATCAGGTTTTGGGTCTCTTCCAGGTCAAGGAAGACTGAGAATAATTAAATCTCAATGGTTAACAATCAAGAAGGAATTGTAGAATTGGAACAGCTAAGAACCAGAAAAGCCATAGCAGGTGATACTCAGGTTTGGAGCAAACAGGAAAGAACAAGTACAAACATAGGCTCAGTTGCATGTGAAGAGCTGAACTGTTTCTGAATAGAGCAGGTAGAGAATGAATGGATGCAAAAAGACCAAGAGAAATTCACAGAAATGAGGAAACTGGACAGCACAGAGAAGCAGATAAATGTGTCTTGGCTAAAAACATCCTGTTTAATTGAAGGAATGACCCAGTAAATAAGGTAAATGGCTGCATCATAGATTGCAGAGTTCAGAGAAGACACATGCCAAGAATAAAAACTGTAATTCTCCAAATCAGAAAGTATACAATGGTATAACTCTCTTAATCAAGCAGCCTGAAAATCTCCTTGCCAGACTTTTCTCATGCTTTGATAATGGAAGACCAAGCAATTGTCTTCCTGAATTAGAGTTCAGAGTAAGACAGTAAGTGACAAAGCTGGGCTGCCAGCTCTTATAAGAAATCACTACTGTAGCTCTGAAGAAGCAGACAGATTTTAAGGAAACAAGAACACAGAGCATCTGTTCAGCAAAAAGCCTGGTTGAAAATTCTTTGACTGCTTCTTGCTCTCAGCTTCCCGCAGGAAGCACTTGGCAGAGCACACTGCAAGCCAAGGCCCAGGGGACATACCTTTCTGCTCTCCCCAAGGATGGATACAGTTCCTGGCCAAAATTTCCTGCAAGAAACAAAACAGTCTGTTGAGAGAGCATGGTCTTGAAGCTTTTTTTCACCTTATGAAAATGAAGTTAGCATGTTCTATGAGATACAACAGCTCTCTCCAGCACAAACAGCTGAAAATAGCCCAATTTAAATCCTCACTCTGGCTCTGCAGCAATGCCAATCTTTTTTCCCCATCCACCCACATTTTTCTAAGAGGGAAGTTGTGATTCACACACTCAAACAACTAATTAGCTGGAAGATATGTTCAGATGCATTTTAACCAAAGAAAACACTTCAGACAATAAGAGTTGTTTTAGTTGCTTTAGGTGACTGTGTGCCATAATCCTTTCCTAAGTTCTGCCCTCTTGCTGAAGTGTACTTACACTTGCACCCCAAGAAAGCTTAGAAGAGCCAGATCAGTTTGTTTGTTCAGGCGTAAGACACATTCCCAGTAAATATCTTCCTCACGTTCATTGTCTAAGGCATACAACATAAACAGAGGAGGGTAGAGTCGTGGCAGTAACACAGGCAGCAGCAAGCCAAAGCTGGTTACCACGTAGCTATTGAAAACACACAGACAAACAAAACAGAGGGGGAAGACATTTTTAAAATCCAATTGTCTATAAAATTGAATGAAAAAATCATCAGAACAAATTTTTTATTTACTATGAGACTATGAAGTACAAATCCATCAAATATTATCTGTGCTAAGAAATACTTAGGAATACTTTTCCTTTACAGCCCACCTAAAGGTGGGTTTGGGGTGAGTGGTTGTGGTGCAGGGGTTTCTGTGGTTTATGTGTTTTAAACAGAACACTGGCTTTCTTCCTTGTATAATGTAAAAGCTGAATACTGTACTGTATAATTAATTCAAGTTTTACTCGTGTCTTCATGCTAATAGTTTAGTTCCCATTCTGAGCCACTCTGTGACAGCTGACCTTTACCTTCAAAGCACAAGCTAGACAACAGGCTAAAACCCACCATGTTACCTGACCTAGCTCCATACACTCACACTTCCAGGCTTCATAAAGTCAGCAGCTGCTTGGCATCAAACTGCAATCCTAACAGGGAAAACAGACCTCAAGATGCCTCCTAGCACTACCTGCAGAGCCCACTGGAGCCTCTCTCAGCAGGCTGTCTCGATGGGTCCCTCCCCCTTGTTCTGGACACACCTGAGGCTGTTGTGCACAGGATAACGATGGACTCAAGGGTGAGCTCCATGTGATCAGCTACTTGTGATGCAGTGTATGTGCACTGGACCTCCACTACTCCCAGTGCTCACATCCCAAGTAGTTTTCTGAAGCACAGACCCAAGCCTGAACTTGTCTACCCACAACAAAAAAAAAGTGGGGGGGAAAAAAAACCTCCTTATATCAGTAAATTAAACATGTGCTGCTTTCTTCCTCCACCCACGAAAAAAATGCAAATAGAAATAACATGAAGCCTTCATTAGTTAGGTTATTTTTCTTCTTCCCCCACCCCCCTTGGCGTACCCCGGCTCCGGCGATTCCGATCTGGAGTCAGATTTCCCGCTGCAGAAGGACCGCCTTCCTTTTGTCTCTGCTGCCAGACATGGAATTGTGCTGCCCTCCTCCGGAAGGTCAGGAAACAAGAACCTGGATGGCCAGACACAACAACAGGATTTCGTGTCGACAAGTCTCCACAAATCACAGCATTAGGAGGCAAGGCTAGAGAGCAAAGAACAAGTCAGCTGAAATTACACACACTGGGGGGACTAAGCCAGCACAGCTACCAGATGTACAGTATGATCCACCTGGAAGACAACCTGGGAAGGCCAGCCTTCCCAATGCCAAAGACACCTTTCCTCCTTGACCACCTCCCTCCAGACAAGGCTTCCAATAGTTCATGATTTGGAGTATTTTTGCTTTCAGACTGGCAGGACCCAGTTAAAGCTGTAGCTGCTCTCAAGAATCTAAGCAGACACTTCATAGGAACATTGCTCATTTGGTCAGTAAGAACTTCAAACACACACAGTCCCCACGAGTCCCCGTCCTCACCATTCTTCTGTACGCTTTGGACAGTGTCTTTTCAGAGCACAGATACCCAGAGACACCAAATTAGGAATCCACATTCACAAGCTTCTTGTTTTGAAGTACATTATCAGATGTAACACACTGTGGTGAAGACTTTAATCTTTCTATCTTGACAGAATATTCAAGAACATTAACCTTATAAAGGTTAAAGAAATATAAGCAACCCCCAAAACAGAGTAAAGATGCTGGCACACTTGGACTGCATAAACACTGGACAGTTTCAGTACCT
Source organism: Merops nubicus (assembly GCF_000691845.1). Classification (NCBI taxonomy): domain Eukaryota; kingdom Metazoa; phylum Chordata; class Aves; order Coraciiformes; family Meropidae; genus Merops; species Merops nubicus. The sequence continues at coordinate 17,731 of NW_008609070.1, forward strand.
GAGACAGCCTGAAGGAATTCAGCAGCAGTCTGCCCTGGACACCAGGGTCTCCTTACCTAACCAGCTGGAAGATGCGTTTGAGGTAGGACTTGATCTCTCTGACAGCCTCCTGCAGCAGTCGGCGGTTGGATCCCACTCCAACGTAGGTCATCCTGTAGACAGCTACCAGTGTTTCCACCAGCTTGCCCAGCGGATGGAGAGGAGTGTCACAGGCCTGAGGTGAAAGATATTCATTAGCCAGTCAGATAAGCCAATGCCAGAGAAGTTACAGAAAAAAACAGAATTCAAGAGAAATGGGTCAGAGATCCAACAACAGGCTTGGAAAAAAAAAAATTACAAACACATTGTAAAAATTAGCCATATATCAGCCAATTGCTATTTGGATTATAAAATTTATGTATTAGCTCAAAACAGCTGAGAGGAGTAAGGACAGTAGAAGAACCTGTGCTAGTACTCGGACTAGTCACCTGTCCAGTAGTACTAAAATTAACATGCAATAATTAGCAAGTGTTTCAAGAGGCTTTGCTGGGATCCAACGTATAAGAATTAAACCAGTAACTGAGCAGAAACTGACTGTAAGGCAATGTCTACTAGGTATACAATGATTTTAGTCTTAGTTGTAGATTTTAACTCCATAAATTAGGAAGTTATGAGCAAATCTGAATGAATACAACCTGGCTTACAGGAGTGCAAATACAGAACAAACTAAGGAAAGCTTTTACGAAGCAAGTGTGACATCATGCCTTACCAACAAGCCATGTGAGCATTTATCAATACCTTTATCAAGTATTTTTTTATATTTTCATATTTTTCCAGGGTGAAGGCACCAGTGTGTTGTGGAATGAACTCCAAACTTTCCAGTGTCTGCGTATGTGAGCGGCTCAATACTTCTGGGCTGCAGTTGTAAAAAGGACAAAGATATTGTACAGATTAAGACAAAGCAGGAAAACAACCCTGAAGCTAGCAACTGAACTAATACTAAAATCAGGATGTACTCAGAAGGGTTCACAGTGCAGAGCACCACGAGTCCTGATTTTGTTTAGGATGTTTTGCTGTTGTTTTATCTGAACGTTTACAGTTGGAGGCTCTAGCCTAGAGTGTGATTCCCGTTGCCCTCTCAGTACTCCCTTTGTCTTGCAGAACCCCTTCCCCAGGAACCCACCTGTCCTTGTGCTGCCGCCGGTTGGTGGTCAGGGCCACGGCAATGTTGTCCCAGGCCTTCCATCTGTCCCCCTGGCCCGGGCTCTCACAGCCCAGCTGGCTCCAGCACTCTTCAAACACTGCCTTCCACTTCTCGTCGGGGGGCACAGCCAGCACCCCGAGCTTCCTCCTGACAAAGGGACGAGTGAGTCTGTTACAGTGAGAGCTGTGGAACAACACACCCCGCTCTGAAAGCCTGAAAAAAGTCTGAAAATGTCAATATTGTACCATTTTACAAAAAAAAAAAAAAAAAGAGATACTTGGTCTCCACTGGAAAGCAAGTTTGTTAGTATGAATAAACCTAGCACCTACTATTTATTTATGTGCTGACTTTCAACATCTTTTTAAAATTCTTACAAGAATACTTACTTTTATTCCCTTATTAACATACATTAATCCATGTAACATGTTACAAGATAAAAATGTTTTTAATACCAAAATGTGGGAACAATTATGAACCTTATTACATCAGACAAGTCAGTCTTAATCTTTCTTGTAGTCTTCAAAACAAAATGGTTTGTTTAAACACAAGAACGGACTGGCTGGTTTGATCCCAAGACAACAGGCCATACATGCACTTCACTGGGCATTTCTTCACCACCGATACTCATCCAGAAGGCTCAGGACACATTCATGTAGCAAGAACATAGTCCAAATATGTTCCAAATTTCTCACTACCCTAGGATGCACAGAGTGCAGCTGCACAGATGAATACCACGGATGGATGTAGTACTGCTCCCCTAAAGCAGTGCCCATGGAGGATGCTGCATGACATGTTACAGAGGTGCTGGTAGAGAGTGAACCCAGCTCAGGCATCTTCTCACTGGCAGCCAGTGCTCAGGGATCCTCTACGGCCAAAACAAAACCAAGAACTGTTCCTCTCTCTCTATGTGTAGATATCTCAGACACATAGTGAAGTTCAGGGCTTTGAAACACTTTTGTAAAGCAATTAAGTGCTGTCAGGGTTAAGAGTTATACTTTTATTTAAACCAAGTGTCAGAAACAGTTTGACCTTTCTTTAATATTTTTTTCAATCACGTTTGAGCACTAGAAACACTGGTACTTCCCCTGCCTCCAGTCTCACAAAGCAGAAAAAGTAAGCTCTAAGCCTTCTCACAAATTATACCAGATTTTCAACTTCAAGAGAACCTGAAAAGGGTAGAAACAACCCTTATTTCATGAGCAGTCCTCACAAATATGTACATACATTTATTCATAGACTCCCTACTGGGGTAAAAGGCAGACAGCTGCTAACATTGCACGTGTTCACTTCAGCAGGGAGGCCTGCTTAACTTTGCATCCTGTTGTAGGTGTCAGCACTGTCAAAAGAAATTACCAGTGAATGCTTCAGGAAGCATGCTGAGAAGTAATCCATGTAAAAGCATTAGAGTTGTGTTTCCCATTTTTTTCTGAATTTGAGAACATGCTTCAAAGATATTGAATCCTGTAGAACACCTACCACTGTTGTAAGCCAGTATATAATGCTACCAAATACTGATATTTCACCAACTATTGAAATTTACTTAAATTTCTTTTGCTCAGATACCTCAGTTATGACTTAACTAAAATAAATGTGGGGTTTTTTTTCTTCCCAGAGATAACTAAGCAAATTGACCTAATGCCCCTGCTATAGAGATACGGTTATATGGATACTTTCCAAAATTATCTTGGCCAAGTTTTGGACATGCTCTCTTTTGCAGTTTTTCTTTTGCATTCTTCTTCTCTATGCATTGCTTGGAATACACTACTTATTTTTGGAACTAGCTAATTCTGTCCAAATGTGTCCCCACTGGCATTATTGACACACTAAATTAATTCCTTTACCAACAGAACAATTATTACTGAACCATGTGAGAAATTATTTCTTAGTCCACACTCACAGTGCTTTAGGTTTGTCCTTCTCATTCTCATACAAGCTTGGTTTGAAGTAAGTTCCTGTGATTTTTATCCCAGATCCCCATTCTCCACTGAAGAGACCTTCAATATAATCTCCATTTGGCAAGGTCAGTGTTCCCTTGAGAGAAGAAATTAAAAAAATTAACTGAAATCCATCAGGAACCAAACTACAAGGAAAAAAGACTTTTCATTTAGATGATAACTGTTATCAAGTGACCACTGTAATACCAACCTTTCCACTCAGAGTCCAGTTATCTGAAAACTCCCCCTCATAGACTGTATCATCCTCAGAAAGCAGAATTCCAGTCCCCTAGAAAGAGAGCCATGAAGAACATAAAGTAGGAATTCTAACAGAAGGCCAGACCACAGATCTAAACATATACTGAAAAACCTGTTACTAATTCTTAACAAATAATTTTTGTAAAAGCAATTTCTGAATTAGTCCTGGGTAAAACAGAGCAGGGATTCTAAAGGCAGTTTGAAAAGCCAGAACAGAAGGTTGGAGGAACAGGAGGTTTCCACAGCCTAGCACACACTCACTGACCCCAGAGAGCTACCATGCTTCGAGGGATGGTCCCTACAGCACGGAGTTCGGTGTTCAACTCACCATCATTTTGTTGGTGCTGAAGGCTCCTTCATAGTACAGTCCAAACTGAGTAACCACAACACCATTGCCTTGGCAAAGATCATCTTGCCACATTCCCATATACTTTTCTCCTCTGAAGAAAAAAGAAGCAGGGATAATGAAGTTTAAGCAGTACATTTATAGCCTTTCTTTGGCTTTACTGCAATATTTGGCCATTACAGAAATCACAAGAGTCATACAGCACTTCCTTCAGGTCCATCAATCTAGCTTCATGGAAATAAAGACTCAGTTTTGGTTTAGTTTGGCTTTTTACCTAAAGTCAAGATGACTCGAATTGGGAGGATAATAAATGAAAGAAATGAAGATGTGCTACCTGAGGAATTGTAAGGACACCTAAAAAGTCATACGCGACATTTTGAAACTATTAGATTGCAAACATCATAAGAAAAGTGGTCATGTTATAGAAAGTTTCTAGATAATAGCCTAACAAAGGTCATGCCATTAAAAAATAATAATAATTAGACCATTAGAGACTGCTCACAAGTGAACAGCATCTTTCAAACTAGCATTTTAAATACTGTTTTGGGAGTACAAGTCCACAGAGGTCAGGCTAGTGTTTGGAACTAAATGCAGGTCCCAAGATTTTGAAACAATCTGTTTTTCCAATTGTTCTGAAAAAGAACATGATAGTTTCACTATACAACTAATAAATAAATTTTGCTTGCATTTAAGAGGGGAACCAGTAATTGGTTGAATAGAACTTTGGTTATTACTGAGCATTTTTCTTCTAGTACCCAGAAGAATTATGGTCAGAGTGAAGGAGCAAGCCCAGCCACTAATCTAAATTCAGGGGTGTCTTCAGGCTGATGGGAGCCATAAGCCAGCAGGATGCTGGTTCAGTTCATCACACCAGCTGCAGGGTCTCTGCTGGGTGAAGGCTTCTTGAAGAGACAAATGCAGCATTCTCAGTTACCAGGAAAGAAACATAACAGAGCACAAGTCCTGCAATAACAACACCATGAGTGTCTGCAGCTATTCCTTATTTGTCTGGGCTGAAGAATACGTAGTGAAGACAATAAATCCTTAAGCCACAAACATGTGCACATACCCTTCCCTGAGACCAGACAAAACCACCATGAGGGCAGCTCACTCATTTAAGTAACTCTGGAAGAGAAAGAAAACACCACATGCCTCTCTCACTGTGAATTGCCACTGCATTTATGAATTCTGGAGGTGAGAGAATCTGTGAGGAAAGCTGCCATCTCTTGAGCTTGTCCCAGATAAATAAATTACTAAAGTATGTGGAGATATCTTGATGTTAAAGTATAAGAACAGCAACCACCACCAATGAGCAGGACTAGGTATTTCCTAGTCCTAGCTTTGCATCTGAAGATGCTACAAGAGGTCTGTTTCAGAAAAACATCCACATACATACTTCTACACACCCCTTCCAGAATTTCTACTATCCTGCTTTTTAAACTGGGCTTACAATTTAGTTAAGCCCAAACCAGTTCTCTTGTGCTCTCACCAAAAGCTCTCATTTCTTGAGAAAACAGCATGAAATTGGTGACTGAAAAGCACAGACTATATTGAACTGTGCTCAGACAGTATTCATTTAATGCAATGCTGTTTCTGAGACCATCATTTCACTAACCTGCCCTAAGAGAAAGCATCTTCCTTCTGCTGCACTGACAGAGTAAGTCAATGGAAAACCTGAGCACCAGCTGGGATTTACCTGTTCCTGTACATCCCATCACTGAGCAACCCAGTCCTACAGGCCCAAGAACAGAAGAATGCTCCTCACATGACATTCATGAAACCTTCAGCACTTGCACAACATGACACCTCAGTAAGATACCAGATTCAGTGACAGTTTTCAGCCAGGAGTATGGTAGGAAAGTGAAGCAGAAAAAAAAAACAAACCAGAACAAAACTCCCCACATTTACTCCAGAAATAGCACCAAAAAGCAGCCTCTAGAACAAATTCTTTAGGCCATCAACCCAGAAACCCTACCATAAAGAAGGAAAAAAAAAAGACATGCACTACTACTGCTACTAACAGATCAGATCCTTTCCTGCTCTTTTTGCAATCAAAAAGCACCCTCTAGAACAAATTCTTTAGACCATCAACCCAGGAACCTTACCATAAAGAAGGAAAACAAAAAAAAAAAAGACATGCACTACTACTGCTACTAACAGATCAGATCCTTTCCTGCTCTTTTTGCAATTGTATGTCACGCCAGAGTTTTAAGGATTGGTGGAACTGAAGCATTACCTTGTGATATCATCAAAAACTCCATAGCCACTCTTCTTATCCATTGTCCACTGCCCAATGAACATGCTGGGAGAGGAGGAGGTCAGCTTCCCACTGCGCAGCAGACCGTGCCCGTGCCGCATGTTATCCTGGAAACACCCTTCGTACACCTCACCAGTAGCATAGCTAGAACCAAAGAGTGCAAGTAAAATCCCTGCAATCTACTTTTTTGTTGCATTTTTTTGGTTGTTTTTGTTTTGAAGCTTTTTTTTTCATTTTGGGTGTGTTGTTCCCCCCCCCAGATAAGCACTCTCTTTCCTTCTAGGAATTACATTAAAGCATATTTGGGATAAAAATGAGCCTTTAATACAAGTCTTTTGATGCTTTGTTGTTTTAAAGCCACTGTCTCTCTAGAAAGCAAGGTTAGTAGAGGTCTTTTCTCTCAGTAGAAAGAATCCTCTATTATTGAAAGGTGGTAGCAACAGCTGAATAGAAACTAATAAGAACATTGCACAAGAATGCATGGCAAGCAATCACCAAAAGCCAAGCAGAAAAGAATCCAAGCTGACTGCAACAACCAGTACTGTAACAGGAAGGCACACACACAGGAAGGCCCGAGCAACACAAGTGCCCCAGTTACCTGTAGACCCCGTGCCCACACATCTTGCCTTCCTTCCAGTAGCCCACGTAGTGGTCGTCCTTGTTGAGCGCTCTGTTGGGCACGCGGTACTCGCCGAACCTGCGCCGCAGGGAGAGAAGGAGCAGCTGTGACACTGGCAGCCTGCACCACACACAGGGCAGACCTGCCACAGACCCACGCTGAGATCAGAGTGCTCTGTGGAACTTCTAGTGCACCTCATCAGCTACAGTTTGGGCTTTTTTAAGAGCAGGAATTCCAGCATGGCCAGGTGAGCTCAGCCCACCCTGCTTTGCTGCTGTCTGACAATGGCACGCTGGAAGCATTCGCCTCTCTACCACACTGCAGCATCCTTCTCAGCCTTCCAATGGCTACAGGTCCTCTCACATCCTAAGGCAGCTTCAACCTTTCTTATCTTCTTCAGGTCTTGATATTCAAGCAACCTTTGTTCCAGGTAAAGATGAGAATGTATATTGCTACAGAGATATTTTAAAAAAAAAATCCCCCAAAGATCTTAGCTTCCAAATATGCTCAAATAGTGGCACAGAACTGTACACAATGTTAGTATGCCTGAAAATAACTAGACACACGACTTCAATTTATTGATTTTAATCTTCTGAAGAGATTAAAATCCAGTTATGAAGGTTCTTCTGAAAGCATGTCTACCCCAACAAGACATTACTATAGTCAAGAATTGAGACTATAGCATGCATGCTGAAATACAAATGCATGCATCTGATAAACCCAGCAATTACAGCTGAATACTAATCCATTTATTTCTAGTGGGGATTTGTTTGCAGTAGTACCTTCTCCAACAACCCTAAAATCACCAGAGTTAGTTACACTTGCTGTTAGTTACAAATGACCAAAGCTCTAACCTGGTTTTAGGTATTGGTGTAATAGCAAACTATATGATGCATTTTCAAATAAGCTGTCTGCAGCCAGACCACATTTCTATTTCCCCTCAACTCAGTACTTGGAAAATACATCTGGAAGCCAACAGGACTCCTCATCTGTTTTTATCCTGCCCAGTACAGACATGTGTACTCTCCAGAGTCATATAAAAATACCTTTGCAAAGAAGTTACCCTCTTAGGAATTAAATCCATAGATTAATTCAAAGCTGTGTAATAAAGCATTAAGTTACTTTCAAGTGGTCTTATTTGTATCACCAGATAATAATGTCTAGAATTTCCATTAGTCCTACTTTCAAACTCCTCTGATGAAAAAAACATCACCAGGACTTTTGAAAGAAGATGGCAACACATGAAGTTAACAGTTACCTATACAGCAGAATGTATATTGGTTGTATATACCTTCTGCTGTTGGTTGACTGAAGACTTTTTGGTTGGCTTCCTCTGCTTAGGAGTTTACACCTCCCTGCCCACCCATTCTTTCTCACTGGCTGTTTTACCATGCCTGTCCTCCATCCTACAGCTGATTACCCCAGTTAGTTTCAACTTTTACAAAAGAGCAAGTTTTTAATCACACAGTTGCAGAGTCTGTTGTGAAGACGCCTAGCATACCTCTGGATAAATAAGAGATTATCTATATACCCACATACAGATATATCTTGTTAACATACATAACTCTGAGACAGTAAGATACACTGCAAACCCTTTCATGAAAAGGTGTCTGTCATCTCCTACAACAAAAGGTATTCCTTGCTGTCTGGCTCCACAAGCAGTGAGAGGCTCTTACCCATCTTCCAGCCCAGTCCGGAAGGTCCCAGAGTACATTCTTCCATCTGCCCACTTCAGGACTCCTCTGGAAAACAGGCGAAGCCACACACGGGTATAAGGCAATGAGTTCCCCCTGCACTGCCTGCCTGATGGCTGGGAGCCACCACCCTGCTCTGTTCCAGCTGTTACCTGCCGTGGGGCTTGCCCGAGAGCCACCTCCCGTCGTAGACGGCGTCCTTAAAGCGAGGGTCCTTATAGAAGGTGTACTTGGCACTGCGAGAGATGGGAGGCTCCTGCCTCGGCACGCTCCCACCAGCCCCAACCAGGAGTAAGTCAGATGTCCCCTTCAGGGCCTGATCCACCGCTTGGCTTATCGCCCTCAGCCACTTGGTCTGCAACAGAAAGTGTTTCCTCACAGAATTTAGCTAACATCTGGCCCTGCACTGAATCTCCCCTTTACAGCAGCCACAGTAATCTGCTCTGTGTTCCTCAGCACAGTGCTGTAAGCTGCAGCACTGCTACTGTCACCCTGCATACCAAGCTACAGGGAGACCTTACTCTTGGTGAATATCTGGGCAATACTTTTCCCTACTTGGTTTCATAGTAGGAAAGAAAAACCCATTTGTGCCACTAGAGCCACACAAAATCTGCAGATCTGCCTACCTTTTCCTGTGGTGTCGAAGAAACGAGCACAAGCTGCTCTTCTGGTGTTATAATCTTCAATCCATTCCTATATGGGAGGGAAGGGAGTATTTTAATCTAGTGAAGTTTCACCCTGAAAAAGGCAAGGTTTCTTAGAGCATGAGTATTGTATTTTCCCTCCTCTCCCCAGCTAGCATTCACTTTAATATTAAGTCCACAGTGAAAACAAGCAGCAGGAAAGACTGCTTGGTTCCCTCTTGGCTACCTTACTCTTTCTGGTGTTTATACAACTTTTTTAAGACACAGAAGTACAGTAAGTTTTCTGAAACAAGAAAGAGTGGTAGACACAACTGCATCCAGCCTAGTCTGCTCCTAGTTTACAATAATTGGCTATAAAATGCTCATCCTCCTTCCCAAGGTATCTGACTATTTCAGCATCACAGCAAGAATACTCACACGTTACCAGATTCTTCTGAAAGAGCTTCTACCCACAGTGTGGACAAGGGAAAAATATGGTGTGTTGAGAACTGTAGGCAAAGAGAAGAAGGGAATCTTCACCAGGTGCTGATCCATTACCCTGCCCATGCTTTTTCCAAGAGGTTGGGATTTTTTTTTTCTTTCTCTCAGGAATAAGGAAAACTGAGCATTACAGGCTCCTTACATGCCCCTCCCTCCAAGAAACAGCCCACAGAACCCACGCCAGCTACAGGGCAACAGCAATCAAGCATGAAAAAAAAAAGTACCAAATTTCAAGTTTGTCAACGTGAAAAAACCAACTCTTTTAAGTGTTCAAGCAACACTGCAGTGAACAGTGCAAAAGCTTATTTTCATCACATGCTTGAAGCAAAGAAAAGGCTTTGTCCCTGGCTACGAGCTGGCTCACCTGAGCATGTACCAGGGCATCATTGAAAAGGATGAACCAGTTGACAGAGAACCTGCCTGCGTGCTGCAGGGACAGCCCTCGATTGCTGCTCTCACAGATCAAGCGACGCTCTGGCTTCCGCAAGGAGTCCTACAGGTAGGGTTAAAAACAAAATTACAGAAGCTTCCTTCTCACCAGCTGTGACTTCAGGTCAGTGCTGTTTCCAACCCTTCTCAAGTTAGAGCACTCCCAGTAACAGACAGAGGGTGTAACACTAACAGCAAGTGATGCAAGCTGCTAAGGCACTGACAATGGTCACTATACCGTCATTTTCCCAGGAAAGGTCTTCCAGAAGCCAAGCGTGTATTCTGCTTCTTTCCTTTTCCTGTTCAGATGGAGAGCAAGGCTCTCGTAACAGGAACCAGAGTCGTGTAGCTGCTGGTATTCTGGAGAGGCCTACAGGACACAAGACAGAGCTGAGAGCAGTGCTGAACACCTGTACCAGCACCACCAGCCAAGCTGCAACACAACTGCACGTTATTAAATGAGCACCACACACGTGACAGTTGCTCTGGTTAATAAAGGAACAGTGGAAGCTAAGCTATTTTCATGGTCATGTGCTCTGTTGATGTGCTGGGAGTTTTTATAATCACAAAAGTTCCATGATCGTTAAGCAGAGAACCATTAGTACACAGTTACATGATCGAATACTCTGCATGACTAGATTGGGATAAATGTACAAGCAGCTACTCCTCCTGTTTATTCATCTTATATATAATTGCATTCTTTTGAAATGTCTAAATTGGTGGTAAAGAGCTACCTAACATAAGTAGTATTTTCAGTCGGGTATTACAGCTGAGGATAGCCACAATAACAATGCCAGATGGAACCAAAATGCAACAGGCAAACATCAAAAATAATGTATCTGCAATTAAGTGCTCAGGCACACAAACAAGTTCTGGCAGGGCAGCAAGTTTCTACCTGTCATGTGATCTGTGCAGGTGCAGGGTAAGATTGTGCAAATAGAGGTGTACGATCTTCCCTGCAGCAAACTCAAGTCTGAGGGAGCTTCTCTGAAAACTGAGCTATTTCTAATTATCTGACGTTGGCCTCACACAGTAACTTCCGAGCCATGTCTCAAGTGTGTATTTATTCAGATATAGATAACAAAGCCAACTTACTGCTTCAAAGCATATGGCAAGCTTCAGCAAAGTTTTAGCATAATTATGAAGTCGTCTAAACGGCATGAAAAACAGATCATTCAAAACTTCCACAAGCTGGAGGTTTTCATCATTCTTCTCAGATAGTTTCTGTAACAGCTCCTGGTTTTTACTCAAGAAACCTCTAAATTATGGGACCATTGAGGAACAGAGGAAGGAGAAAAGAAAAAAATACAGCAAGCCATCAGTGACATTTTATATAAATGAGCTCAGAATGCCTCTTTTTAGACTATCATAAACCAATAAAAATTATAAAGGCAAATGTATGCTGCTTATTAATCTGTTCTCAATTTAGCTCTCTAACAACGGCATACAGGTCTTCTTACTTCTACTCTCACACGCTCTCTCATTAAACTAGTTGAAGAAAGTTGACTAAGTTGCCCTACTTAGGAAGTAACTAATTGCCTTTTCCCCCTTTAACACTGGACTAGTGGAAGAGCCAAGAGGTAGAATGACTTCTCCATTACAGTTAGAGTACTAATGGTTCTAATGCTCTTCAACTACACACTTTGCTCCAGTGCACTTCCCTAAATATATCCTGATAATCTCTTCCCCACCCCTGCTGTTCAAGGCAACTGATGATTTTTTTTCCCCTAACTAGAAAGATTACATCCTACCTCAAAGAAAGGCAGGAAATCTGTTCAATCCTCAGGCTGATTTCCAAGAGGGAGAACTAATCTAGTTCAGAGAAGAACAGGGAAATGATTCTGAAGACAATGCAAAACCTGGATTTCTTTGTTAAAGTGAAAACAAACCTACTCTTCCCTCTCCTCCACCATACCCGTGTGCACACGTGCTGGCACATGTGACATCTGCATTGTCACCTCCAGCTGGGGAGCATCTAAACCACAAGCTGCAAGAATGGGGTGAGGCTGAGAGAGCAGGCCCCAGGGATGGCAAAACAGATCAGAGAATTGCACAGCAGGGTCCCTACGAATTCTGCATGATGAGTAAGGTGCCATTTCACAGGTCAAAATAACACCTCACCTAGGGTGGAGCATAATGGCATTTCAGAACTTGCCTCTCCAACAAACCTTAGGAATAAGATCTTCAGAGAGAAGACCCTATTTCTTAATTTTAAATCCAACCACCTGGATGGCTTGCTTTTTGAAGTACTGTGAGAGCCTCACAGAGGTCTCTCTGTAGAAAAGTGTCAAATAACAGACTCTTAACATGAGTATAATTTGTCTCCTCTTTCAGAGGACATGCTCAAAAACCTGCCAACAATGGAGACTTCTACTGGAGCTGGCATTTTTAAAGTTGGGACTATTTCTAATGCATTCATATCCTAAAATACCCACAAAAGACAGGTTGACATCATTAACCACTGATTTAAAGATAGTATCTCTCAGGGGGGTGGGTAGGGAAATTCACCATTATCAGCAAAAATATTCTTGACTTCCCTTTGTAAGTGGCAGGACAAAATTTCTAAGACATCCCCTCTCTGAAGTTTCAGAACCTGAGGAAGTGTTATGCACCTAATGAGACCCTGGCTGCAGCAGCAGCTGTGACACCCAACAGCGACAACTGATGTGATGAATTCAGTACAAGGAATTTCAGCATCCAGAACTTGTCAGTGCTAAACCATAAATAAGCTTATACTTGAACCAAGATTTCCTGCAAGTCATCCTAAAAATCTTGACCAATGCAGAAAGATTCCCAGTGTCTCTCTGCAGTGGGATTTTGTCTTAAGTCTCTGGCAAAGAGCAAATTGGAATTCTTTGCATTAGGCACCCTAGTGCTTTAAACAACTCCCAGTACCATCATTTACCCTACACTCAAAGTGCTCCATCAACAGTTGCTACAAAACTACTCCCAGGTCACAGAATTTATGAAGGAAGGAAAGCTGATGATTCCTTTGATAAGTTAAAAAATACCCTCATTGCAATAACTTCTTCACAGCACTAGAGCAAAAGATGCACAGTGTCATTGTTTCCTAAATAAAAATACTACTGAACTGAGAAAAAAAAAAATCTTTATGATCTATAAACTTCAACCATACCCAAATATAAGGCCTTAAGGTACAATTCCTTCCTCAAAGTCAAAAGCATCTTAAGAGCATCTATGCATGCGACAAAGCAGCCTTGAGGCAGAGAAGGTACATGTCCAGAAATGTTATTTTTGCACCATTTAAAAATGCTTCCATAAGCTTAAAGAATTAAACCAAAAGTGAATTCACATTATCTACTCTTACTAATTCTTACAGAAAAGTCTGCTGGTCTGTATTTTTTTTGGCAGCAGCATTTGAAAGAATAAAACACTATCAATTACTGAAGAGATGATGAAAATTTAACCACCACACTAAGCTTTAAAAAAAATATCATTATCTGAAACCTACTTACATTTCTTTGAAGAAATTTCCTATAATTTATGCTTTTCCCCCTCCCTTTTCCACATTCAAGATAAGTTAACTGAACCCATTCAGAAGTATTTTAACCTAAATTTCTATGACAGTTGAGAGCAAGTAACATTTTCTTTGTCTGATGGAAAAGGAGTAAGTGTACTCAGGTAAGTTGAGACCAACTCTTTGCCTGCTCATTACTACACACATACACACACAATTCTTTACAGTCCTTTGTTCACTGATCACAAACTGCAGAAAATGATGAAGGTTTGCTTACATTGCTGGCTTTGCAAGGAGCATAAATCCTCCCATCACCAGGAAGTTTGTTACTGAAGTACAGTACCTAAATTGGGAAGAAAAAAAGGCTCCAGTTACAAAAGAAGAATACCCCTACAAATAGTAATTGTTATTTCCAAGAGTTTAACAGTGAGATCTGTAGCATCTTTCACTAGATAAGTAAATGAAGTACTTGAGAAAATATTAAACAGTGCAACACTCAATGTCACTGGAGCACTTGGTATTCACCCTCCACACAGAGGACAGAACATACATTACTCTTGCACATTTCTGCTGCCACTAGCAAAAAGCAGAGAGCTTACTTTAATGAAAATTTAATTTGTTTGCTTCCCCAAAATTTGGGCGCTGTACAGAATAAGCCATCTGTTTCAAGAGTTTAATACAGCTAGCTTCTAATTATATTCAAGATGGGAAATTCTTTTTCCTGCTGTTCAGCATTCTACCTTTTACTTCTCCCCACCAAATTAGAGAACCATTTAAAAAAAAAAAAAAACACCCTTCTCCAAGGGAAGAGGTCTCAGCTTAGCCCAATTAACAGATAATACTTAAGTTGCCTGATGGATCCTTGGAAGATGCTCAAGGCACTATGCTGAGGAGCATGCACAGGGTCTAATGCCATACACAGTAAAACATGTAAAGCATTTAGAAAGTAAAGGAGGAGAGCAGAAGATGGGCAGTAACAACAAGAACAGCCTTTGACAGGGTGGAAGAAGAAATTCAGAAACTTTTCTGAGTAATGACAACTAGTTCTGGAAATTCAGGTTACACAAGAAACTGAAGTCAAAGACTAAGAAAGGGAGAAAAACCTATTTACAATTATGAACAACCCATTTGATAATGTCGTGGGCCACAGATAAAAACAGAATAAAGCTTTTAGGGTGATAGGGCTTAACTTTTTCACTAGTCCAGGAAAAGGAGTAACTGTTGTGCCTGTGTTAGAAAGAAGTGCAACTAGCTGCCCATTCAAAATGCTACTGCATAACAACTGAAGCTGGTGATTATGAAATTTTGGTCCTTTATTGATTTTACCAGGTGCCTGGTAACCAAGATGACATTCAGAGTGGACATTTTCACACTCCCCTCTGTAAAGCCAATACTCTTCACAAAAGCCTGGACTTTGAATGAAATTTTCCAGTAACTACAAAAGTTACAGGGGAAATACAGCAAACAGCATGACTACATAGACTTACTCTCCCAAAAGCATTAAGCTAATAAAAACAACAACTGGGATAATTCAGACTAAATTCTGAGTATTAAAGAAGCTCTGTCCTCTGGGTGAAAGGTGCAATGCCACTTAGCAGATACCAGGACAGAAGAATCGTTCTTCTGAGAGACAATTTTTTGTTAAGGACTGTTGGAAAGGCATTTTGTAACTACAATCAAGCCCCAAAGACAGCTTTACTTAGTAGCCTGGCCGTGGTAACTCTGTTACATTACATCACAAGACCCTTACTATTAAAGTAACAAACATGTCACTTTTTACAGGTGAATTGGATACTTGCTCAGTGTAACTATCCAGAAAGAGACTGGAATGCTTCAGGATGGCCAAGCTCCTGGCTTCTTTTACTCCATGAAGAAAGCTACTTAAAGAAGCTCCATGTTGACCAATGAGATAGCACAGCTTGCTGAACCTGCTTGCCATTTCCTGCAACAACTGGACTGTATTTGCATTGCCCAAATTATCTGTAACAGACCAGAAAGCAATTTAGCTTACCTTATGAAAGGGCAGCACCTACTGAAGAGGATTACCACAAGATGCTGTTTACAATTTTTACTGGCAATTTCACCTGATGGCTATAGTCTCCAGAATCAGGAATTCAATAATTTTAGACTAAATACAGCTCAAATAATTAAGTTATTTCAGATGAAAGAGTCAGGAAAGTACAAATGCTAGTAACAATGCAGATGTCAAAATGCAGCTGTATTTCAACCAGTTCATCTAAACAGGGGAGGAGAGCAAGATCTTAGCTTTACCTTAAAAATATATAACTACTTTTAAATTTAAAATTTTTTAATTTAAAGAAATTTGTTGTGAAGCATAGGGGAAATAACACCAAAGAAAATATCAAAATAAGTTCTTACCTAAACCTAAAAGAGGTCTAAGAATCTGAGATTTGATTTCGCTCAGCTTGAAATAAAACCTCCTCTCAGTGGAAGCCAACTCATGCAAACTGGCAATATATCCCATCACGTTTTTGTCTACTAAGAGCAAACAGTTGTCACCGCCAGCTATCACATTGCTAATGTACCCTATCTGAAAGGGAAAAAGAGAAAAGAAAACAGTATTTTCAGTTTTACTCTCTGATTTAAAAACAGGGCGATCCAGAACAAAGCATATCTTCAGGAGCTGTAGGTAAGTATTCATCAGCCACAGTGACAATCCATTCAATACTGGCTTAATACAAGAATGGTGAGAGTTAGAAGAAATATTTATAGTCAATGCTGTTCATTTTCCTGGTGCTGACAGAGCCTAACAGACACTGAGGGGGCTGTCTTTTAAGGGGGCTCATACAACCATTCTATGCTGAAGAGACAGCAACCTTAAGTTCAGTCACTTTTAGAACTGCAATGTACTTCAGGCTTATATCAACCTTCAAATAGTATCAACTATTAAAAAGTTGATGCTATTAAATAGTATCATTACATCAGCTATTTCCCCTATTAATTGGGAAGTGAGAAATACATGGCTTTAGTATTATGAGTGTGCTCTGAACTGAAAGTTGATACTATTAAATAGTATCATTGCATCAGCTATTTATTTCCCCTATTAATTGGGAAGTGAGAAATACATGGCTTTAGTATTATGAGTGTGCTCTGAACTGCAGTCCTTTATGGACCTGAAAGATGTCAGTTTATTGCCAAGAGTAATTTAGAGTACCAATAAACTGGCCCAATACTAATGACTGCCCTGGTAAGAACACTCACACTGCAAGCCAGGGTCAGAGGAGCTGTTAGCAGGTATTGCCTTCCACAGCAGACAGAAGCAAAACTCTCCTCTAAGGTCAGCACCAGCACCACTGAGGCATTGTGGCTCTCCACCAATTCTGATCCACAAGCAGTGTCACACAGCAGTTCAGTGTCTGATCTCTACTTCCATTTCCTTTGGTGTTAAGTAGAGGACTCCTTAGAAACATTGAGCCAGGCCAATTGTGATATGGGAAAGCCTACAAGCCAGAAGGGCAGGGCAGGGCAAGCAACAACCTTACAGAAGGAACATGAGCATGTGTGGCTCTGCACACACACGTGCACACGCATCACACACATGTGTGATGTCTAAATTCCTGTCCTTCCTCAAAATCCATCTTCAGCTTCTATGCTGCTCAACCTAGGGAGGTAACAATAAGACCCAGAAGAGCTGAGACAAAGAGTTGCTTTCTACCCTCATCATCTCCTTTTTGTTACCTTCAACTCAAGCTGGTCTGAAACAACACAGACAATCTGGAAGAGAACGTGCAGAGTACACGCTGCCCAACCTCAGGCCAGCTTCAAGGTAGGAGAACACCTTATGAAGAACAAGGCATAGGGGCACCTCCTCTCTCCCATAAACACACAAATGCACATTTTGGTGCCGTTGCTCAGTTCCCCCTTCGCACTCACAAGGGAGGAGGAGGAAAGGAGATGCTGCAGAACCCAGGGGGACCTTCTGCCCACTCACAAACAAGATGTGTGGGAAGCAGAAGGGGATAGAGCAGGCAATGCTTGCAATCACTTGAGAAACAACAGGAAAATGAAGAGCAACAGCAGCAAAGAATAAACATATAAAACCTGTGGTGAAGACAGAGCACGGTGTAAGGGGTCACTTGTGCAGAATGCATGCATGGAAGGAAATGGATCAGACACTGGAAATGCTGCCTCCTCCCTCAGACAGGAAGAAAGACCAAGAGTCAGGCAGGGAAGAGAACAATACTTAGGAGGACTCCTCTCTGCCCTCCATAAGCTGTGCTCCTGATTTAACTGCTAGGAACCAGTTATTTGACACCCTTAAAGCTACTTAAACAACCAGCACCATCATCACTGTGATCTACTTTAACTTAAAAACAATGCCACTCACCTTACTACAGGACAGTAACAAAACTGGACTCTTAGTACAGCTATTTTCATACAAATTATCTTCTGTTGTTGTCTCCTGGCCACTGTAATATAATCCTGGTTGGAAGTCCTCCTCATCTGCTAAGAAGAGGGAGTAATCCAGTCCTGCTGCTGTACCCCAAACACCATCACCACACACCTGCAGTTCATGAGGAAGGAAAAGACATTAGAAATCATCACCCAAAGCTGGAAGGAGAGGGGAGCAGTTAACTGCTCCAGCCACACATGCACATAATACACCTGCCAAGAAAAAGTACTACAGTAACTGGTAAGTTTTCAACTTCAGCATCTCATAACAAATACATTTCCTGCATGTATACTGAAAATTTCCTTTCTTTCCAGTCTTCTTCCTAATGGCTGATTTTTTGCTTTTAAATTATTTATCAGTTTTATTGTTAAATGTACATCAGGTGAGGTTGACTAAAGCTGGGACACTATTCCCCTCTCTACATCATCTAGGAAATCTATCAATTGGGAGACAGCACACTACATATTAACTTCCATACGGCCTAAGCAGGAAAACCCTGCAGCTAGTTTTAGGCCAAGACAAGCACCTGAAAATACAGGAAAGGGTCTAGTCTAATGCAAAAATCATTATTTATCTATTCAGTAAATGTGATTAAAAGTTCAAAACACTCAGAACACCCACTGCCAAAACAGCCCTAGAAATATATAAACAAACAACAAATACAGTCATGGTCTAAAGCTAAAAATGCTGTTTTAATTCTAAACAATTGGTTCTAGCATTCCAAAGTATTTAAAAGTTTTAAACATTGTTTTTAAACATTGCTATCAAAGAAATCAACTGCAAGGTAGAAGTGAAATTTGATGTGAAGACACAACCAGGCACATTTCTCAGTTTTAGAACTTTAATGTGGTCAAAAACTAGGGGAAGTCAGTGGAAGGCATTTCTTGGGTAGATTTTCACAAGCTCATCTAAGGACCTTATTCACAGTATAAGCCAAAGAAAGGGCTCTATCACTCTAGAGCACACAGATCCACAAACAAGAACAGTTTTTAGAAATTACTTTGCACTGACTTGTATAAGAAGAGACCCTAAAGTGAAACTAAAGCACAGACAACAGAAGGTACCTTTGCGAGGCGAGGGACAGTTGTTGGGGAGCTGGAGTGCCCCAGCTGGCCAGAGACATTACTGCCCC
The DNA here is from genome assembly GCF_000691845.1 of Merops nubicus. NCBI lineage: Eukaryota > Metazoa > Chordata > Aves > Coraciiformes > Meropidae > Merops > Merops nubicus. Next base: position 36,599 of record NW_008609070.1, read on the forward strand.
AGGAGTACACCTGTAAGGAACATGCTGATCAGGATGGGTGTTTATAGCAGTGGACACACACCAAACTGCAGTACCATGACACACCACGTGTGCAAACACACACAAGTGTGCAAGACTCGTGTACCAAGAAGCACCCTCCTAATTTCCACCATCTTCCTTTATTCTCAAATTGTCTTCTTTTGTTCAGAAATAGAAAGTGCCAAATCAAGTCATGGCAATCTTTAAAGACAGTGTTGATGGTACATGCAGAACTTGGGCAGAAATAGAATTAAGATTCCACACTGCTTCCACGTTGCCTCCCACGGGAACAAAAGTTTAGAAGCAAAAGAAAAAAGATTTTAAACACACCAAACATGACAATGATGTCATGGATAAGCAGTAAACGATAACAAATGCCTGTACCTGGGATTTGGCAGTGAGTGCTAAGGAATGGTGGCCTCCAGCAGAGAGGTGAATCACTTCTTTACCATCTAGGCTTTTCACACACAGAGGCTGAAGCCTGTCAAGCCCCAGAACCCATAAGGGGCAGGGGGAGGATAAGGGAAGAAGAAGCAAACAATTATCAGAGGCATTCTTAACACAAAAACAAATTCCAAGTTTAATTTCTTTCCAAAACCAAATTAGAGAAAACAACCACACATGAAGCCTTTTGACAATAAACCAGCTTAGTAAAAAAGGTCACAAAGAGCAAAAGTTGATGATAAACCTCGCCCCAATTTGGACAAAGTCAAAATACCACCAAAACTCCTATAGATTACAAGGGGAAAAATCATAATCGCTTGACATGCAGTAACAATACAGCACAAAACATGTTACTTGAAGGAAGCTAGGTCACAAAGCTTCAAAGAACAAAACCAAGTTGATTGAATTTGAGAAAGCTGACTACTCAAGATTTCCTAGTGACCTACTGAAACAAAGGAAAGGAAAAAGCCAAAAAAAAGCAATCTCACCTTGGCAAAACGTCGCCATGCCCTAGCTGTCCTTCCTTGCCCTTTCCCCAGCTCCACACCTCCGTTCTTAGGGAGGGTAGAAGAGCATCAGCCTCACCACTGTAGGTTGGAGTCAGAGCCACAGTCCTCATTTTTGCCCGCCCTACCTTCCGTAAGAGCCTAGGAGACACTGAAAACAGCCCAGAAGAGAACAGGATGAGCAGCTTTTCTAGGTAAATGTATCACTCGGACTTCGTGTCGCACAGTAACCACCATCTGAGATAACTGATCAAACCTTCTTAAAGAGGTCTTAAGACTGATAGCAAAGGCTGACACACAACAAGGTAAGTTACTGGCACTCAGAAGTAATGCACATGCCAAAAGTAAACACATCCCAACTATTTTAACCAGCTATTAGAGGATAACAGGCATATGAGAACTACGCAGTTACACCAAAGCAAATGAACCAAAACAAACTATACATTTAAAGTGTGTTTTGAGACAAACTATATCCTTATGGTGAACAAAAGATTGCACAACTTCCAAAAATCTCCCCTCAGATCCAAGATCTATATAGAACTAAGCCCTATACCTATCCAGAGCAATCAGCAACACTAAAATCTATGAGGGAAGGTCACTAACTCTGAGGTTTGGCAGTGGGAACTGGAATCTTTCTAGGTCCCTTGCTCAAAACCAGTTCAGTGCAGTAGGGACTACATGCCACACATTTTTACCTGCTGTACAACCTATATGGAAGACAGTCTGCTGTCACTTTGCAGTAAGGTGCCCAGACTACTACTAAATAAGGGGCTTTACTTGACCAATAAAGAACATTCCTACAGCCACTCTGTTTTTGGTTTTCTTAGCATGCAGTATCTGTTAGTCTTCACTCCCTCCACCACTTTTGAGTCCTAAGATAATAGTTTATAATTCATAAACAGCTTCGGTAGATTATTCAAGTTGTGTTCAATAAACATGTTTCATTTTCAATTATAAACCATTACTAATTATTAAGCATCATTATATTTTTTCCAGTTGGTTTTCCCAACGTGCCTTTTTTACCTTGTGACAACAAGCCAGGCAGGGAAAGTCTTCGGCTCCCTCCTTCAGATTCCTCCTCTCTAATATCTACTAAACTGGAACTCTTCTTCCCCTGCAAGGATTCCAGTCTGACCTGCTCCTCTCGACTGTCTTTCAGAGCCTCAGGCCCTGGGGACCCACTGCCAGGCTGAGATCCAGGTTCACCTGAAGGTGTGCCATAGAAGTTCATTACTTTCTTCAGAGACAGTGCTCCAGCCTCATAGGTAGCAGCCACCCTCACGCCAACCGCTGAGACACAGGAGGACACCAAGCTGTTCAGGGCAGAGGTGCCAGTGCCTGGGGGGCCTGGGATACACGCCCCGAGTTGTTCTTCTTGAGAAGGCTAGAACCAAAGCAAAATTGCAGGCTATCACACCAGACAGCACATAACAGGAGGATGATAAACACTGTTCAAACCACGTGCTATGTTGAACAAGAAGCTATGAGAAAGCTTTCTGTACTTAAGTGTACATCTGTTCCTCAGAACTGTATTTTTTCAGGTAGGACCAAGACCAATCACCATGTCTGTGTGGACTAGGCTGTGTCTGTTGCATTGTCCTTGTAGGAGACAAGCAGGCCCATTCCTAAAAAGCTGCAGTCTGCCTTTTTTTTTTTTTTTTTTAAAAAAAAACACACACACAAAAAAAAGGATCTTTGTAAGCAAATATAAAAGTGAGATTGAATTTTTGGCTTATTACCAACTACTTTGCCATGAATTTAAGTGTATCAGTGGGCATGCTGTATTTACACAGAGATATGGTAAAAGGAAAACAGGGATTCCTGGATTAATTTTGCAACATCTATCACAAGACCAGGCTGGGCTACAACTGCCCTTGTGCTGCTGTTGTACCTATGTAAAGCCTAGTTAATAACCAACTCACACCAGGGAGAGACAGACTCAAGGCAACTATTAGTACCAGCACATGATTACCTGCAATAGCAACCAATTTACCTACCAATTGAGAAATACTGCACAACTTGTGTAATAGTTTTTCACAATTTGTGAAATAATTTGAATGTTAAAACAAAGACAGCAAAGTTCCCTTTTCCCTCCTAATAGATATTTGGACATAATATTATTGTAATTATTACGGCTCATTTTGTTCTGCCAGAAGGAAATCAACCTTTGACTTCTCTTATTTTGTAAAAACTTAGGCTATAGGATTGGGATTGGTCCTATTCACTTGTACAGCATTCCGTTTATCAAAGGCATGTCTAGCAATACAGAAAACTTGACTTGTGTAGGAAAGCAAAGAGAAAAACAGGATTTCACTAATGCTGGCACATGACATTAGCCCTCATCCCCGCTCCTCACACGGATGCTCCGCTGTGTTAAGATGCAGTGAATCAATTCCAGACTTGTTTACTCCTGGAACTGTGAGGGAAAGGGTACTCTTGAAATATTCCAGGAACAAGAGTTGAGAAAGAGAGCATGAAACTACATGTTTCACTCATCTCTTAATGGCAGGAGTTCTCGCAAGTCTGAGACACCCAAAATTGCTGGAATCCAATTGTATTAGCAAACACAAAAGGAAGGAAAACCGTGTTCACACAATGTTTATTTCTCTGAAATAAGTCTCCCTCAGAATAGGAAAACAACTTGCTGAGTCACCAAGTTACTGTACAGTTTGTTTTGGTCTTAGTACTACTTTTTTTTTTTTCATCAGACATGTTAGCAAAAATCAACTATTTATGAGGCATTTATCTCCTAGAAAATTTATTAGAAAAAGGGTCTCCTAGAACCATTATGAAAAAATTCTTACTGTAGCTAGAAAAAAAAAAAAGTAAAAAACTTTTGTCTACACAGCACTTGAAATGACAAGAGGAATTTTCCAACATGAGCTTTCCCATAAGCCATTCAGAAGGACAGTACTTCTGTAGGGACTGCCAAACTGAACCACAAGATTTTGGATTCATTTTCTGTCTATACAGCTTTTGGGTTGTATCTTCTTCCCTATATCCCAAATACATTTTCCACTTTTTGGAAAAAAAAAATCTTAATACTTTGGCAGGGAGCTGTCAACAGCTCTTGAACCTTCATATCAAGCATGTTCTGATGCTTACTAGGAAATTGTTACTTCACTGTTTTGCCATAGCATCAAAACAGTGTTGTTGAACCACTTTCCACATCACACAGAGCAGTGCTGATGCACTTCCCATCCCTGTTCGTATGCTGATGCCAACACTACACCATTAATAGTAGAAGCCTTTTGGTCAATTCTTTAACAATATCTTTACACTCTTTACTTGCAATCTAGAATTTTCAACTGATTGACAAATTAGATTTGTGAGTGATTCATTCTACATATAGAAAATAAACTTTTACCTTAAAAGTAAATTAGGTAAGTGCCAGCTTCCTGTCACACACAAATGGGAAACCCATTTATCATAAAACAGAAAAAGAAAAATCAGCTTGCATGGTTCTGGTCCTGTGGACCACAAATAGGAGAGAGTACAGCACTGTTAGAGCTGCTCATATCAAAGATTTACAGCTGTACAAGGATGGAGGACAAAAAGTCTTCCACTTAAAAGTTGAGAACTGTCACAAAGAACACTTTGAAACTATAGGTACATCACAGCTACACTAAACCAACAGAATTTTTTTCACTTGTGAAAAAAGCAACATTGCCACTGACACAAGAGGAGTTGTAGCAGATTAAGAGCTAGTTACCAACCTGCTCGGATTCTGTGCAGATGTTTTGCTCCAGCCTCTCATTTAATGAGTGTTCTGATAAACTGATCAAGTACTCTTTTACTTCTTTTTTGTCTGGGAACTGAGCATTTCCAGGACTAGACATTCCACTCTCCTCCTGTCCATCGTTGCTGGAAAGCACACTTGCTCCATCAGATTCTAAAGCAACAAGGGTATGCTCTCCCACAAGTGGTTTCTGAGAGTCTTCACTTTGGCTACCTGTTACACTTTTTCCTTCCAGGGTCTCCACTGAGGGACAGAAGACACGGTTTTCTGCTTGGTTATCAGACAGTGCAACACCCAGTGGGCAGCAGTGGCTATCTGAAATGATTACATGATCTTCCTTGTCCGTCATGGTAATGAGGAGCTGGCTGCAATGATTGCACCTCTCTGGGATAGGTTTCATTTCCTGCACAGGGAGACATTGTACCAGAGCCAGGCTGTGGTAGGCTCCACAAGCAATCTGGAGCACAACACGTCCTGCCAGGTGCTCCACCTTCTGTGGCTTGGTCACGGGGAAAGTGGTGGTGATGAGACCCAGCTGGCAGCCGCTCCCCCAGGCCCATATCTCTCTGCTCAGCGACAGGGCCAGCGTGTGCTCCTCCCCACACGCCAGCTGCAGGATCCTCACTGCTAGCAGGGGACTGGTCTCAGAGTCAGAAATGCTGATGGGCTGTGGCTCTGGCACACACGGCTGGTTTGGAACTGCACACTGTCCAGCAGCATTGTTGCCCCACATGTACACCACGCCGCTCTCCGTCACGGCTCCGTTGTGGAAGCTGCCGGCTGCCACGGTAATAACGTGATGCCCAAGCAAAGTGTTTTCTAAGATAGGGCTGTTAGCACACGACTTCTCCAGTCCTGGTCTCCAAGGCAGTTGTCCAAAACTGTAGACCTCTCCTCCTGGGGAATAAGAAAACAGGAAACCTCAGCATGAGTCTAATGAAGTTAAACCAATACAAAAAAGAGCAGAGAGATTCAGATGAACAAGTAACCATTTTTAGCTTACTCTGGGCTCAGTGAGACTGAAGCTATGAAAGCTGCTGGTTGCTCTCTGCTACTGCTGCTGTGAAGTTCTGAACTTATGCTGCCCTGTGCATGCAGGCACTGTTGAACTAAATGATGCCTTTCTGCTAAAAATCCTACTATACCCATAGTTAAGTGTATTTATCAATCCTTTCTATTTTAAAAACACAGAACACAGACATAGAACCATGCCTGAAGAGCACAATGAAGTACAGAGCTCATCTTCCCATAAAGAGGTCTGGCATCACCAAACTGTACCATTTGCCAGCCTACAGTAAAATAGGATTGCCCTGTCAGGTGAAAACTGGGGTGCTGCTGCTAGTTTGTGGTCGTGCTGCAGCCTCTCCAAAATGTCACTACCTTTACCTGAAAGGACTGCAGCAATGCTGGTTCAAGTTCCTTTGCTAATTCTAAAGAAAAGCAGAAATCTAATTTTAAAATGGCCATCTGTTCTCACAGCAACAGAAGAATGGTGAGTTGTACCCACAAACAACAGCCTTCATGGGGCAACAACACATATGCAAGAAGCCTTTTGAATTATGAAATAACCACATTCTAAAAAGCCCACTGGTGTTCCATAACAACTGCAGTAGAGGAGAGGTGTTTACAGCCAGCCCATCAATAACCTGGAATCTTTCCTTCAGGAACATCAGAGGAAAATCAAAGCAGCAGCTCCCAGCTCTGTGCCCACCGATGGGTACGAGCGGGGACCAAGCTGTGCAAACGCTGCAGAGGGCCTGGCCCTTGGAAACACTTTGATTCACAGTGCCAAACCACACACAAAACAAAGCTTGCTCTCCTGCATCTGCTAGCTACACATTTTCCCAGAAGCACACAGAAACCCAAGCTCTTACACATCAAGTCTTTTTCTGAATGGAAGACATCACAAGAAATGTAATTTTGAGTTAAGGAGTTAGCACAGCTCAGACCACCCTACCATCTTCAAACAGGAAATCCAGAGACATTGGTAAAAGACCCTATGCATATAATTTCCATTCCAACACAGTTTTAATAAGGAAACACTGGCAAACTTAGCAATCCATTTAGAAGTTGTGAATGAGACAGAATGAAAAAAAAATCTAAAAAAAGAAAATTACTATAACTGAAATTTGTTACTACCTCAAATCTTTACACTTAAGGTGTCTGTTACCTTCTGTTAGAAGTAACCCATGATGTATTCCCAGGGCTGCCTGTAAGACAGTCTTCCCACTGAGGCCTGGAAGCCTTTCTGGAGTTGCAGAGCAGGAACCAGCTTTCCAAACATAGACCAGGCCTCTCTCTTTGGCTCCTTCTGCCTCTTCTGAGCTACAAAAAAAATGGAGGAAATACAGAATCAGCTTGAAGTCTCCTGTGGTTCAGTAATGCATATTTTGCTTTTGACATATGTAGGAGAGGCTTAGTAGTTCAGGCCTTAGTTTTATTTCAGGAAGTCAACATATTTAATTTACAACTTGGCAATCTTAATCGAAATGTTATTTAAATGAAAAAGAAGTATCTTCTATTTGAAATATTAGCTTTCTTTTTCAATTGTACTTTACTGCCTGAAAAGCAGCTGATCTTGTCACTAGTAAACTTACAGACACATTCATTCACACCTCATGCAGCCTCATGATCTTGCTCATAGCAAGATCAAATTAACCCACAATTTTGTGGCTGTAAACTGAGGGAGATCCTTGCATCAGTTCTACCTACATGTCAGCAACTCTGGTTCTCCTAACAGTGAAATTCCCAATGTTAACCCTTCCTGTGTTGGAAAGCAGAAGGAACAACATTCTTGGTTTATTAGGTTTCATTCATGTTTTATATTATTCAGCTTTTGGAAATCAAAAATGCAGGAAAGACAGCCTTATAATTTTGTTTTTATCAGTCACATAAAAGATCAAGTATGCTGGAAATACACATCTCAAACAACATTTGCTCTAAAAATACGTAATAAAGCAAAGGATAATTGTGTGCAGATTTTACCATGAACCAATTGCTTCCATTCACAGTGTCTTCAACACTTTACACCTGTAAGAGCTCAACCTTTATATACTTTCATTTCTACCTCTAGAGAGAAAAATTAGCTTTGGGTTGTTTTTTTCCTCTTAATTCTTAACAAGTTTCTCGGATTCAAATGTGTCAGTCATTTAAATCAATGGAACCCAGAAGAAGAAGAAAAAAAAGACTGAAACACAACAGAAACATCTGGGGTGCAGGAGTGGCTGGAACTATCCAGAGCTGGTTTAGCACTTCAGCACACCCTGGGCCTGAATGCTGAATCAGCAACTTCTCCCATGCAGCAGAAAAATTGCTCAGAAATACAACACAAATACACAGTTCTAACAATGTGTGGAATCACTTGATTTTAAGCAAACACAACAATTCATTTTAAACATCAACATAGACTGACAGCATTTCAGGTTAAATGAAGCATTTTCTCCAAATTTAAAACTTTATGTAGAAGTTTTGTTATCCACCCTGCAGGAAAAAGTAGGTTTAGCTCCTTATTTGCCAACAGTCAAGTCATTTACTCTCCACATAAGCCAGTTCTTGCAGCTTTGCATGAAGTTGTGTAGTAACACATACAGGGCAGTGAGAAAAGCTTGGACAGAATGGCAATCTTTGTCTTGAGGAAAAGGCACAAAATATCAAATGCATTCTGAAACTGAAGTGAGCCCAGAAAAAGCCAGTCCACAAGGCCACGTTGTAGGCAATGTGTGCAAGTAGCACACTCAAAAGTCATAAGGCCCTATTCATGCAGGCTAACAATTTTTTAAAACTAAAAATTTTGCCAAGTTTGGTGCATAGGATGAACAATACCTTTGCACAATCTGCCTCTGAACATTCAGGATGAGAATAACTAAGATACAGAATTCTTTCTTGGCTCCTCTGCCCATCCCCAATCCCTCTTCTTTTTCCACGTAACAGAAAAAAAGAAAAAAGGGAAAAAATTTTTTTAAAAAGTCTGAGTATGATAGTTAGGACATTTACCAAAAATCAAAATATGGGTTTTACTCAGATGGGCAAAGCACACCACAGAAAACACCACAATAATACAGAGTTTTCATGAACACACTGTGCCTTAAGTTCAGTCCAAAGTCTGATATTTGGGCTTTTACCTGTTTAATAAGTCTTCAGAGAACAGTACAAGACAAATTTGGACACTCACATAGCAGGATTTATTACAACACACTAATTTTCCATCCCAAAAAATCTGACCTCTGTCAGACATGACATAAACTTTACAGGATGATCACGAGCTGGCATATTTCAGGGCACCTCTGTGGCTTCACCTTGCTGCTCATTCTCACCTTCTTTCCTGTGAGTCCATCTGTCAGTGGCAGCACTCCATCACCACCAAATCATGCCTCTTTCAGAAGAAAAAAAAACAACTTCCACAAACTGTAAGACAAAAACCAGCTATTTAATTGCAAATAGTGTTAAACCTAAGAAACCACAAACAACCAACCAAAAAAACCAAGAAAAGCTTCAGATCCCACAAGAAATAAATAACCACTTCCCCAACACAGGGCAGGCTGAAGTATTTAGTTTGCTCACACTGAGCTGGCAGACAAAAGCTAAACAGCCAGACTTGTCCTACCCACTCATCTCACAACAAGCCTATTGTAAGGGCAGACTGAACAAAACCCAGTTCAAAGGCAGAAATTAACATCAATCTCTCTCTGTAATTCTCAGTATACCACTCAAGAAACATCAAATTGCTCCACTTTCCATCTAAGGTAAGAGAGAATTCTATTTTCAAGCTAAATTTATAGAGTAAACAGATTTGTATGAGCAGAAAATGGTCAAGGCTTGAATTCATAATCATATTCCTGAAGCAAAGCAGGTATCACTGTTAAAGCTACAGTTCTACTAAAGCCTCTGCAGAAATGCAGAAAGCCAATTAAGAGTCCAAAATATTTCTGCACACAAACTGACAGCAGAGTATCTATGAAGATAAGATCACAGAAACCAAGGAGAAAAAAGTGGCTGCTCTATTTACACTTTCAGATTTTGAGTTGTGCAAGTTCACCCTGACATCTTCCTAAGGATACCTTTGTACTGCTTTTCTTGCAAGAAAACAAATTGTTGTTTCTGTTTGGCTTTTTAACATTGAAGAAATTGTAATTTTCCTCCATCTAATTACTAGATTAAGTATTAAAATTTCAGTTAGAGTAATGCATGTAATCATATTTATTCAAATAAAATAAGATTTATAAATTCTTTAGTCTTCTTGCTTTACTAAACTCTTTAATATAATGGTCTTTTTAGACAGCATATCTCCAGGAAAAGATCCAGAACAAGTAGTTTGAAGCTCTTACATACAGAAAACAAATCAAATCTGGCCAGTCTTGATTACAGGAGACAACATGCAAACCTGTAACTCGCCCACAGAAGTTTCAGTCCATGCTTGGAAACAGTAATCATCAAGTTGATAAATAATTTAAGTAACTAACACCAATTCCAACACTTTCACCAGCCTGCTCTGAACAGTGAAATACCAAGCAGACCTTTGTGCACATAAACTTTAGCAATAGATCACACAAAATATTTCCAGTTTTCAAAATACAGGACACTAAAAATAGTGATTTAGACTTTAGGGTTAGCGAAAAACATCACAAAAAGATACAAAGCCATGAAAATGCTATGAAATCAAATAAATATCCCAGAATAGTATTGTGACAACTCACATGCACTTTGTTCTAAAAGAAAAAAAAAAAAACAAAACAAAAAAACCACAGCATACTGGCAAACATACTTCTTAGGAACAGAAAGCCATATGGGTCACCAGATAGATACTGCTTTCAAGACACTTCTGTCTCTCCTTCCCCAACTAAAACCAAACAAGAAAAACCCCTCTCACTCACACCTGTAAATGCCAACTTTTAAAACATTGACAAAAATCTCACAAATACAAGGAAACTGTCCTGCCACACTTCAGTAACAGGGCTGGTGATGAAACATCAAAGAAAAATGGAAGCATATTTTTGGAACTTCTAACTTGATGGCATGTTCTTGCTCAAAGTATATTTGTTTTTTTTTTTTTTCACCTAGTCAGAACCACCTAAGCTACAGCTCAGCCAGGCACACACGTTGTTCTCACAGTATGGAAGCTTGCTGTGACACCAGCACCTGCACTGCTCTGCCCAGACATCTACTTTCTGCATTTTTGTTTCTACTCTGCAAGAGGAAAGAAAGCAGAGTGCCAAATTATGAAATGGATTTGTGTTACAGACAGATGGTCACTAGCCTGACACTGATGTCATACTTTCCACTCACAGAGCAGAATGCTAATTTCAAATTCTCCCGAAATCAAACGCTGCCACACCACAATGACTGCCATGGGAGGGAATGAGGTGGGGCAAACATTACTGAGGAGGTAATCTGGTGTCCCTCACTGGACATGGATCACTCTTTACTCCCCATCACAGGTACAGAAGTCATCTTACACCTAATGTTAACAGGAACAACCAGTACACCCCTCACTTTGAGACATAATGGAACCCCCACCAGCTTCATGTGCTTGTTTACCTGCTCCAGTTAGCAAACACTACAAATACTCCTACAGCTTCCAGATATGCTTACTTACAACCACATTTTCAATAAATTCTTTGCACCATACGTAGGGGTAACTTACAGAACCAAGACTACAAGTTTGCTACACTTAATTATCTACTCAGGTTCTGAAGGAGGTTACTCTCAAGCTTCCCAATTCAACAGAGCTGCCGAGGTTACTCTTGCCTGGGTATCTATACAATGTATTCTTGCTGGGTTTCACACCCAACACCTTCCCAGTTCAAGAGGCTCTTGTGATCTGGTCAACACCGACTAGATACCACCACTATTTTTAACACTGCATGATTAAGATCTGCTCAGAGCAAAACAAACCAACTTGCTACTAAAAGCAGCGACCCCTTCCAACGAGGGCTCAAAGCTTTTAGTGTCAGTTCCAGTGATCAAGGGAAGGCAGCAAATCAGACGTAGTAGAGGAGTCAGGAAAATAAAAATAACAAAGAAAGGGCCAAACAACAAAGAAAATAGCTAAATGAACACAGCTGAATATATCTGCTGGAGCATGTAATTAATAATTAAAAATTTATCGAACTCAGACTCAAAAATTTCTGAATATTTCTTCCTCCTCTTTTCACTTTGAAATTACACCATCTTACACTAGCACTTGTTCAGGTGCTTCCCCTTCTGAAACTGGTTAGCTCCACAGAAACTGAGAGATGGTACACACAGCTAGTTTTTGTAAGCTGTTGCACCACGAGAGCAGTGATCACCTACCAATCACCTATGACTGCTCTAGCTGCTCCCCAGCGTCTCACCACAATATTGTTGTGCTGGCAGAGGTCTGCGGGAGTGACAGCGTGCTACGTCACCCGCACACGATGTCAGCCACGCCAGGAC
>NW_008609070.1:48749-48995 GCF_000691845.1 Merops nubicus
CCCGCCACTCAGTAGACTCTGACAGTTTGAACGGCGTTTACCCCTGAGCGACCAAGTCACGCAAAGAGAAAGGGCTCTGAAACAAAAGTGGGCAGAGACAAAGCTGATACTGTTTAAAGTTTAGGGGGTCTCTTCCCGTCAGAAGGTAGAAGCCCTTGAGGAACCCACAGGAACAAACCCCCACGCCTCCGCTCTGCCAGTCTCCCGGGCCGGAGAGCAGCGCGGCAGGCACAGCTCCGCTCCAGC
>NW_008609071.1:0-541 GCF_000691845.1 Merops nubicus
GCATGGTAAAGGGCTATTTTTGATTTACTCTTGAGAGGCAAACACCACATGTATGCCTCGGCTTCATTTATAACCTTCTCTCGTCCCTCTGGGCAGGGAGGAGGTTGCAAATATCCTGACCCAGTAGCCTTCAATACTGGACTGCAACATTGTGGTGTCAGAAGTGGGATCCCAGGGTTTCTTGGAATCCCAGACCACGCTTTTGATTGGCTAAATTATTTTTTTTTTAATTAATGAGACCAGAAGTGAAAATGAGTACGTGTTTTGCCAATGACTAGGCCTAACAGGAATGACACAGCCAGCAGGAAGATAAACCAGTAAGTGGATTGTATTGAGAATAGAAATGACATTCCATGGACTATTGCTGGGGGTACAAACAAGTCAATCAGTTCACAAGCAATTGACATTACCCCCAGGGATCCCAACAAAGACATTGCCCGACCGATAATCATAGAATCATTTAGGTTGGAAGGGACCTCCAAGATCATCAAGTCCAACCATTGAGCTATTAGGGCTCTAAAGTCCTCTGCTAAAACAGATC
>NW_008609071.1:611-2638 GCF_000691845.1 Merops nubicus
GTGAAGTGCATCCACTCCACAGACAGACGCTCCTGACTCCCTGCAAGTGGTCCCAGCTTTTATCCCCAAGCAGACACCTGACCTTTGTCAACTCACTGCGGGACCCCTGGGGCTCATTTCCCTTCTGGCTCTCCCTGCAGGGCCGGCCGCACCCTGGGGGGAAGCTATAAGGCAAACTCACCCCCTCTTTATGAAGGGCTGTGGGAATCACCCATATGTCAACCTTAATTTGGGGCTCGGGGTTCAAACCCCAGCATTTCAGTACGATCAGAGAAAAATGTGGAACTGGATGCCATTTTTGGACATTCTGTTGGTTTCAATGATATCCCAGAAGGTCCAGGTGCCACTGACTCAGAGGATGCCTCCAAAGGGGGTGATGCTGCTGAGGTGGAAATTGCTACCAATATAGAGGGTGAAGAAACAGAAGGTGAGGAGTTGCAGCCAAGTATAGAAGAGATACTGCAGGAACTCACAAGTATTGTGCTACAGGAAATTAAGTTATTAGAAAGGAAATAAGAGAGTTTAGACAGGAAGTTAGAGAGTTGCTGCAAGTTAAGGAGCTCGAGTCCACAGGGGAAGAGCAGGAGAGTTGGGAAAAGTATGAGGAAATAGCAAAAGAATGTAAGGTCCTGAAGAGAAAATATGATGAGAATATGAGGGAGAATAAGGAATTAATGGATAAGGTTCAAGATTTGTCAGCAACAATATTAAAAGAAAACCTGCATAGCTCTGAGGTGTGGGTTAAAGAATAAGGAGCTGGAAGAGCGCAATAAGCAATTAATAGAACAACTAAAAGAAGAGGCTTCTCCTCAGGGGAAGGTACATATGCCAGCAGGTGATCAGCACCAGTCAGATTCAGGACATGTACCTCAGCCAGAGGAAAAACCCAGCTATTCCTCACCAAAACCGTAGACCTCTGCTCAGCCAGAACCACAGGCTCCTGTCCAGCCAAAGTCGAAGGCTCCTGCGCAGTCAAGGTCAAAGGCTTCTGCTCTGCTGAAACAACAGGCTCCTGCACAGCCGAAACCACAGACCCACACTCAGATAAATCAATAGGTGAAAATTGAAGCACTGTCTTCATCTCAGGACGATTCAGAGGAGGAAGAAGAGAACTGGAAGGGCAGACAGAGGGAGTGGAGCATAAGCAGGTACGTCCATTCAAAACTATTGTCTATTCCCAGAAAGAGGGTGCTAGGCGAAGAGATAGAGAGGAAAAGGAAAAGCCCTATACTTCTCTGGAACTGGCAAAAATCAGAAAACACTATGGCAGGCTTCCGTCTGAGACAGGCGGAGTACGTGACATGGGTGTCGCGCACTGGTGGCAATGAAATTTATTTGAGTGAGCAGGAAGCTGAGGGACACTGGGGGCCCAGAATTATTTTAACAGCTGAGAACCAGGATCACCCTTGGTCTTTAACTCAAGGAGCAGCTTATTGTGTCGGCGAGACCGCCCCTCTTTGTAGAGGGGAGCCATCTATCCTGAAAGGGGGTTGTTCTGAGGTCCCAGAGGATGTCCACAAAGCGGCTGGGCTGCAAAAGATTCATGACCATAACTTAAACCTAGAACACAATAGTCCCATGTCTGTCAGAATAAAACCAGATGAATCGGATCCTCTGATTAGAGGATTTCCTCATACGATTAAAGAAAAGGTCTTACAAATTCAGGAGAAGATCCAAAATGGGGACTCTTAATGGCAAAATAAATGGGGGGTGATTGGCCAGTGATGAATAGAAACAGACAGAATAACAAACCAAACAGTATGCCCGAGAATCGACGCCCCAGGAGACCAACTACTCTGCCCTTGCCTGGTAAGGGACCATACACCAAGCTTAAAGAGGAAGCCAGATGTATGGAAATCCCAGAATATCTACTAGCTATATAACAGGAATATAAACAATTAGAGACATTGGTAAGAGCCTGGTGGGAAAAATGGGGAAATAACTGGTCTGGACAGCCTAGGTTGAGATCAAATTCTGAAGGAGATCGACTGAAAGGACCACTAACTTGGGAAACTAGATGACCCTCC
>NW_008609071.1:2655-29882 GCF_000691845.1 Merops nubicus
TGAAAAAAGAAATAGTAATCAGCAGCAGAGGAGGGCACGAATTCAAGACCCAAATACAAAAAACAATGACTTGCAGATAGCTAATAACCAAACAGGTCCTAGACCTCTTCATTTTCCAGAAGACTGGCAAAATGTGCCTAGGTTAGTTTATGATGAGAATAGAGACTTGGAACTTCACTGTGCTGTTGGGCTGAATCGTTACCTAGTAACTTTTATAGTAGACACAGGGCCTCAAATTTCGACACTAAAAGCTGACGAAGCTGTACTTTGTGGTATTGCTTTGCCTTCAAACCCATATATGTAAGTGGCGCATTTGGCAATTTTGCATTATAACAGACAGCCAAATTTCTTTTGCATCTGCCAGGCGAAGAACAACCTGTTCATGTCAGGATGCTCGTGGACAATTCCTTACAATTTATTAGGGATGGATGTCCTTAAAGGCTGAGCGTGGCGAGATGAAAAGGGTGGTTGCTGGACCTTTGGTACATCTACACCTAAAGTAAGGTTGCTACATTGTGCCCCATGTTTGCCACAAAGCAAGATAACTAATGTGAAGCAACATTCCATTCCACTTGTGGCTAAAGAGGGTATCAAAGAAGTGATTTCCAGTCTGAGACAAAGGGGTATTATTGTACCCCGTCATTCACCATGTAACTCCCCAATTTGGCCCGTGAGAAAACCAAATGGTAAATGAAGAATGACAGTGGATTTCCAGAAATTGAATGCCAATACGGAGGTACTTACAGGTGCTGTACCTAACATTGCTGATTTGGTCTTAGAAATTCAGGAAGCAGCCCATCCCATGCTGGCTTCTTTAGATGTGAAGGATATGTTTTTTCAGGTCCCAACTGATCCTGAAGATCAAAAATATTTCTTTACTTGGGATGGAGTGCAGTATACTTTCACAGGACTACCTCAAGGATATAAACACTCACACTGGCTCATCATGCACTTGCACATGAATTGGAAAATATTCCCGAAACTAAGAATAATTCTAAAGTGAAGGTCTCTCAGTACATAGATGATGTGTTGATGGGGGTAAAAGTGAGGAAGAGGTAAAGGTAGTCTATGATGCTATAATTAGACATTTGGCAGACATACAAACAGAAACCACAGAAGAGAAAAGGCAACCCCCATCCCAAGAGGTGAAATTTCTAGGGATAAAGTGGAGAGGGGGAACCCGGAATATTCCTCCTGATACTTTGTCCCATCTGAATCAAATAAAAATACCATCCAACAAAAAAGAACTGCAAGAGATATTAGGAACTTTACAATATTGGAGAAAACATATTCCGGATTTCTCTGTCGCAGCCCATCCTCTTTATGATCTGTTGAAAAAGAATTGTTACTGGGAATGGGATACATCCCATAATGAAGCCCTAAAGCTATTATTATTGGAAGCAGAAACTTTTCAGACTCTGGGGCCACTCCACCCAGAAGACCCAATAATAATAGAATGAGGTTTCTCAGTTAGTGCCTTGTCATATCACTTTTGGCAACGGGGACCTAGTGGGGTTACCCGACCCATTGGCTTTTATTCACAATCCTTTAAAGATTTGGAGAAATGATATTCTGCTCTGGAGAAAGGACTGTTGACACTGTTCACGGCACTAAAAGAGGTTAGTAAAATTGTCAAAAAGCAAAAGGTAATTTTACAGGGCCCTTTCAAAGTGGTCAACCAAGTGCTGTCTGGGACAGCTCCTCCAGAGGGAATATCCCAAAAGGGGGCGATCAGAAAATGGTACAGTCAAATGGAATTCTATTCTAACCTTTTTGGGCTTGAGGAAGGTCCAGATAAACAATTGAAAATACAAGAGCAAATTGCATCTACCAACGAAGAAGATCTAATAATGAAAACGCCTGGTCTTATTAAAGAGGCCCTGGAATACAAGAGTGAAATGGCTAATGCCTGGTTTACTGATGCTTCTGCCCAAAGAGAGGGGAAAATTAGGAAATTTAAATCTGCTGCAGTTAAACTCTCCATGGGTGAGCAGCTGATAAACCAAGGTGAAGGCAGTGCCCAGATAGGCGAATTAGACACGGTCCTTAATGTTTTTGAGAAGGAGAAAGCCTCAGAGAATCCTGTGTGTATTTATACCTGTGTATATTTATACTGACTATATATACCTGTATATATTTGTACGCGACAGCTTGGGAACCAGCTGCTGAAGTCTCTCTCTCACGTGAAGGGAGGGGGGCTGCACTGAGGTGGCTATTTTCATCCTTGTTAAATAGTGATGATAGGAATAAAAGTGGTTGCATTCCTACCAAATCTTTGACAGCTGACACTGAATCCTGATACTGTGATACTGCCTTTGATACAGGCAGAGGTGAGAAAACCACTCTGGTTAAAATTAGATTTGACCCGAACCTTTAAGCCTCTGCTCTGCCTTGGTATCTTTAGCTGAAAAAAAACTTTGGCCAACAAACTGCCCCTGTGTATCCTTAAACACCCACCCCCTCAACCCCCCAGTAGGTTTTGAATGCAACTGGCAGTGGTGAAGGAGCTTGTAAAGCCTCTGGCTGGGCTCATAGCTGTGCCCTGGATCGAGGAAGCATGAGCTGCTTTCACAACCATTTAGCACGTTTCACCTCTGCTGCATTTGAGGGCAGAAAGCAAAAACTCTTTGGAGACTCCAGTGAAGGCTGCAGGTCTGCCACCACCCGCTGCTGGGTTCTGGAGAGGGTGCACGTGCCCAGTGGCCAGCACTGCAGTTAAGGTCTGGCTCTCGGGCACAGCCTGAAAGTTCATGTCCCTTGTGATTCAGCTGCTGCTCTGGCTTCCTCTACAGACACATGGACATCCATGCACACGTGTCTATGCGTGGAGACACCTCCTCTACACAACAGTCCTCCTCTGGGTGTACTGTCAGTGGATATGATATATTAGGCTGTGAAACTGCTCAGTGCTGACACACTTCTGTCAGTGCAAGTATTTGAATAGTAGTACATGTTACTTCAAGATAGGAAATTTGCCATACTAATAAGATGACTTTCATACGGATATAATTGTGCCAGAACCAGGATCTCTATTGCTTTGACTGCCATATTATTCTGGCAGTTTTTATTTTCAGTATCATCCAAGGCAAACAAAACGTGTTCCCATTTCCACAGGGAACAGCCATGCTCCACCTGCATCAGCCTGATAGGTGCCTTTGCAGGCTGGACCTCTGCGGTGGTGGGACCTCACTGCACAGCCTGGCAGCTGCTGGCAGGCACTGCTGTTCCCTTCTCCAGGGATCCTGCAATTAATACTCCATTCAATGGTAATGGTAACAGCACATCCCTCTTCTGGTCCTGCCCAGGGCTGATAGTAGTTCACATTTCATACTTGTAGGAAGATATTTTTCTTCTTTTCAAGATTACAGATTGCTCAAGTCCCAGTAAGCATTGGCCTAAAATCTTCCTCAGTGCACTTCTGATAAGGAATAAATATGTCCCACCACATCTATTCCTCACTGGCTCTCCCCTCCTCTTCCTTTTTTGCCATGGCTTCTTTGTGTCATCTGCTGCTGTTGACTATTTGGCATTACAACGGTGCCATTTGGTGGTGTTCAGTAACAGGACAAGGAATAAAGGGTATAAGCTAGAACACAGGAAGTCCCACCTCAACATGAGGAGGCACTTCTTTGCTGTGAGGGTGACTGAGCTCTGGAACAGGCTCCCCAGAGAGATTGTGGAGTCTCCTCTGGAGACTTTCAAAGCCCACCTGGATGCGTTTCTGTGTAACCTGCCCTAGGTGACCCTGCTTTGGCAGCGGGGTTGGACTAGGTGTTCTCTAGACGTCCCTTCCAACCCCTAACATTCTATGATTCTATGGTTTATTTACATGTTCGGGGGACAATGTGCCCAAAAGGCCCCGTATAGAGCAAAGATTTCTAACTAGGTGTATTCCATGCTCACAACAGACCTGAACGAAGAAAACTTGGCCCAAATCCCAAAGCTTTGCACATTTGCTATCTGAGTCATTTCTGGCTTGTAGCTGTTTTCCATCACAATTTTACATATAAGAAGAGGAAACCTATTTCACTGAGAGAAGATGCACTGCTTTTGAAAAGGCACATATATGTCTGTCTACCCAGGATGTTTACCCAGGACAAGAGTCAAGTAGTGTTGTTTGTAACTTGTTTGCAGAAGGACGAGTTGACCCTGAGGCCAACAACAGGTGAGAAGGATTTCTCAAATCTATTTTTACGCCAGCCTGGGTGCCATTCAGCCCAGAGCTATGTGATAATTTACTGCTGTGGGCCAGCCCTTGCCAGCATAATGAATTCCTGCCTAGCTGGAACGAGCACTTCTGGGTTTGGCTCTGACTCTAGGTGGACTGTGTGATCATTGACAGTGCTGCCTTTTTAAAAATTATTTAACTGTTCCATTTTGTAATAATTTGAATCTTTTAGACTTACTTTTTAATTTGTAGCTGCCATTATTCCTCTGCCTTAGGGAAAAAAGCACTTCACAGCTCAGTGCAAACTTTAACATTTTGACAGCAAGACTGCATGGTAGCTAGTTTCTGATGATAGAAGAGAATGCATGTGTGAAGTGTTAATTAAGCTTTCTGAAGGGAAAAAAAAAATATTTTTTATGCAGTTGCATGTGTTTGCTTAGCTATAGGTCTAATCCTGGCTTAGTAAAGCCCAGGCAGGGCAGGGAAGAACAGTCTGTAAGCTTATAGGGTTGCCATTGCCAGCACAGTGAATGAGTCTTTTTGGGTTTTCCTTGGAGATAAAGTCAGGGAAATGAACTGCTTGTTTACCCTCTTCCCCACCCCAATAATCTCTCAAATCTTAATATATCATCATAAAGGCAGTGCAACTTTACACCTACCTGTACACCCGCTGTTTGAAGGGTGGCATTTTTTTCTCTCCTTAAAGTCAATGATCTTTCATACCAGAAACATTTCTTAGTCTTCAAACATGGCAATAAACAAATGTGGATGATGCATGGTCTTCCAGATGATGCTTTGAAGTACTGTGAAGTGCCTGGCTTACAAAACATTTAGATATAGCTTGGGTCTTGGAACAATTTTATGCAAATTTAGGAGGAAAAGAAAACTTGGGATAGAAAATTTGAAATAATTTGGTCCATTGCTAGCTTTCTGCTTACCTTTTTGCAGGACTGGCTTGTCATCACCAAATGGGTGGGTGGCAGGTAGATGGGCCCAGTGCTGTTGCTTTGTACTTTTGGAGCATATCCATCTCCTGGGAGGCATCATCTGAAGAATAGAGAAGCTCACAAAAGTCCTAGTCTCCTTTTTGCTGCAAGGACTCTAAATTAAACCTACCAAAGGAGTCTCAAAGTTATTAGTACACTGTTTATTTAAAGAAGTACTTTTCTATTTTTGACAGTTTGTAAACAACCTATGAAGAGGTTACAACAAGCTTCATTGTGTGTTTGGAGTACACAGGCTGCAGAGCCACTGTTGCAGTCCTCATGCTCTGATGTTTCCCATGCCTTATTTTTCTGTGGAAAAACATAATCCAGCTATTTGGCTGTCAAGGAAACTCTCTGGGGCTGGAAATGGGAAATGGTGGACTTGCCTGGGCTAGCAGAGCTCAGAGATGCAGTACATGCTTTCTCCTTCTCTTGGTTGTTGGTAGGATAAATAATTCTGAAGTACTGAGTTTTTCAACATGAAGAATGTAGTACTTTTTTTTTTTTTCCCCAATTGCCCATAGTGTTTTCTAGATTGTTTCTTTATTTTGAACCTTAGAGGTACCCTGTTACCAGCTCTTATTAATATGCTGTATGAACTGATATGAAATTTGTTAGAGACTCAGAATTAGATAACTGCTTACCAGGTGTCCTGTGTCTTGCTAGCTGAGGTAATAAGAGCTGTGTGACAGCAGTGCATCCCTG
This sequence comes from Merops nubicus, assembly GCF_000691845.1. NCBI lineage: Eukaryota > Metazoa > Chordata > Aves > Coraciiformes > Meropidae > Merops > Merops nubicus. Next base: position 8,515 of record NW_008609071.1, read on the forward strand.
GTGCTCCCTGTCCCCCGCCTTAGCCACATGAAAAACTCTGCTATGGAAACCTACTTGTATGCCAGACCTCTTACAATTAATGCATATATGTATATGCCTGTGTTTTCTCTGAAAGATGAAAGGATCTGCGTGGATATCAGGTTATTGATAAAAAGAAAACTTAAAAAAAGTATAGAAAGATGTATTGCCTTGTGCCCTGGTTGTCCATATTAAGACTATTTACAAGCAAAGAGATGCAAAGCTTTGAAGTGGAGGAAAACATTAAGAAGAAAAAAAAAAAAGTAAAGCCATTTTGTTGTACTGGCAGATTTAATTTCCAGTTTGGACATAAGAGATATCGAACTAAATATAGTTATAAGAGAGAGTAAGGCTGCAAGATGGAAATTGCTCTGTTAGATTGACTTCTTAGAGGCCTGTTTAAAAGTCAAGCTGCTAGGGAATTTCTTGGTTTAGTTTTTCTCTGTAGTCATCCTGGCCTTGCTGTATATCTTTGTGTGTCTGCTGGAATGTCTGAAAAGTTTTATTCACAGCTTTACAATTACTGCTCTGGGGATTGACAGGGTTTTGTTAGCATCCTTAGGCTTCAGCTTTGCTTCATTCATGTACTAAAGACTCAATGGTTCAGTAGCAGTAATAATAAATGAAGGGCAGCCCATAACATTTTGAAAGGTTTCAGTTTCTCTTTAATTGCTCTATAATCAACTCATCTATGCCTCAGGAAAACTTTATAAAGCAGGAGAGATTCATATGAAGTAAGATAGGCTTATCACCCTTTTCTCCCTTAAAATACCCTTGATAAAGGGCATACTCTATACAGTCTAACTTCAGAAATCCTCACAGGGTTACTTAACAAAGAGTTGTATGTTAGTATTATAAAAAAAAAGAGTATGATGAGGAAAGGTAAGAGGCTAGATTTTGAAATTCAGAGTATCAGTGAAGTGGAGAGCCATTAGGGGCAGTGAGGGCTGCAGATAATTTTATGCTAGCAGTGGTGGAACAGGATAGATACAGAGTGGGCATATGTGAGATGAATGGAAATGGGATCAGAGGGATGATGTGGTCCTGGGTCTTGATCAGCTTGTCCTGCCAAATATTTGCTGTCTGTAACTTCACGTCTTTTTTTGTTTTTGTTTTTGTTTTTGACATTAATATTTTCATTATTTATCAAAAAATCGCAATGGGCAAGAAATACAAACTTGAGATCTTTGCCCCTGATTTTCAGATGATCCAATCAATATACAGTTGTAAGTGTGTATTAACCTTCACCTTTACCTGAGGACAACATGGAAGTGAGCCCCTAATCCATACTGCAGGCATGATAAAACTTCCAGGAAGGTTTTGATCTCAGTTTGAAGTTCATACCTGCAACATGCATCTCTACATGCTGTAGTCATGATGGGGCTGAGTATATTTGATGCAGAAGGATTAATGATTTGCTAATCTAGAAGGATTTCTCTTTGGGAGATGTTGGCATCTCCTTATTGATCAGACATGACAGTAAGAGTAGTTTCCTTTATCTCTGTGCTGTGATTTCTTTCCTTCCTATAGCAAAGAGGGTAACTTCTCAGAATTTTCCTCTTAATAATAAAATTTCAGAAATTATTATGAAACGCCTTGGGTGTTAAGAGGTGTGGCTTTGCAAACACTGTGTAGTACATTGGTTTTACTGATAACCTGTATAGCATTTTCAATCATATTGCTAATATCTGAGCTAATTCTTGAAGTCAGAGCAACCGGAGTGTGGATGGTGTTTTGGTGTTCTAGTCATCTTCAGACGCTGAGGGTATGAAACGACAAGTCCCTTAAAGGTTTGAGATTTGAGCAGTGTCCCTGGAAGCAAGGGCAGCTGCCAGCTTGTTAAAGGTCTGCAGATAAAGCGCAGCACGGAGCTATTAACTGCTGCTTTTGCAGCTATGAAGCTCTGGCTGGAAAACTGATCCTGCTTCAATCTGTGCCCAGCCTGCCTGCAATAAGACTCCCCTGCGGCGGGTGAGCTCTGGTTTTAACCCTTAGCACAAAACCACTACCCCTGCTCGAGTTAGCTGTGGCTGTACATCGAGCTCTGCTGAACTGAGTACAAAACTGCTGGGTAGCTTGAGCTTAAATCAGGGCAGCGGAAGGGTGGAAGCCCAGCTGACCTATACTCTGGTCTGCCAGCATCCAGGCTGCAGCTTGTAGCCTACAACAGATGTATTTGCTTAATAGAAATGCACGCAAAATTAATTGATGTACCAGTGGAACACAAAAACAGGACCAACTTGTGCTGGGGTGGAGAAGAAGGAAGCAAATGGGACTTTTTATAGCTCAGGGCAGTAGGGTGTTAAGGAAGGAATAAGCAGTTTAATATTGGGCTAAGATTTAAGCTGGTTGTGTACAGAATGTAAGAGAGATCAAACTCATACCTTGCATATAAAAACTCTGATTTATTTACATCAGTAAAAAAATTAATCTTAAAGTTGCTTATGGTTTTATAAAACAATTGTACTTCATAAATGTTGCATTCATGAAAAATGGAAGCATTGTCAAAGAACCCTGTTTTATGTATATATATATAAAAGTGGTGAACCAAACTATCATTTTATGCATGCTATAGGTAATCTTATGCTGGCAATACAAATTGAGGGTATACAGTTTATTTGCAAGAGTCCTGTACGTTAACTGTACTGAAGAGAATCCGTTAGTTATATGCGGTCATGAGTTCATGTTACAAAATGGTAGATCATCCTTGGAGAAGCTGTTCCTTGAATACAATGCTCAGTGTGCTGCAGCATCAGAATTCTTCAGCAGCTGCAGTGTTTAGGTGGGGTTGTGTTTCCAGTGAGCCTCCTGATGAACACAGTCTTAGTTGTAGCTAGGAGAGATGCGGTGGCTGGATGCCAGGTCATGTACCACATCTTCAGGGGAGCCTTGTTTTTGGGGAAAGATGCTTTGGCTGGCTCCATGTCCAGCTAGCACTTATGTGAGGAGATTTCCAGCTTGACTTGTTGAAGTGTTGCTCCATGTGCTGCTGTAACTCGTGCACCACAGAAATTGGTTCTTTGGGGATATAAATAAATACTCTTTCTTATCTCTCATAATGGATGCTGGGAAATTTCAGCATGAAACCATAAAGAGATAAAATGATTGTAGTAGCTGAGCGGAAGCTCCCACTCTGTTACATTTCCATCTCCAAAGCTACATTGAGGCATGCAAAGAGCAGTTTTTCTGCTGCCACGTTTCTGGTTTGTTTCTATTCTGGGTGGTTACTGCCAGCAGAACAGACAAACCCAGAGTGCGTGCAAAAATGTATTTGTGTTTTTATGCAGTTGGGAGGGAACTATACTTCTGATCAGGCAAAGTCTGAGCTGCAGATTTTCCCCTGCTGGCAACCTTTACAGTATCTCCACGGTGATTTTCCAGCTTGATAGGGGATGGTGCATCTGCCTGTGTGTGACAAGGTGGAGCTGTTGACATCACCTAGTTGTCCTCTATGGGTATGGCTGCTCTGCCACCTCAAGCTCACAAACCCCTGACAATCCAAAGCATCTATTCACTGTGAGCTACTTCTTTATATTCAACCCCCTACCTTAAAAATAATTAAGGTTTCCTTGTGACTGTGGCATAAAATGGCACTGAACTTATTGAGGGATGGTAGTGATTAAGGCACTAGACTAAAACTCAGGAGTTCAGTATCCAAAGGGGTCTCCTGTACAGCATAAGATGAGCCTCAGTTCCCCTATCATGAAGGGGGGCAAGAAGGGTTAAAAATCCTGTGTGAAGGTAAAGTGCCCAGATACCATCATCATGAAAACTGTAGGAAAAATTTAAAAATAGGACTACAAATGGCTTTTTCTGGATCTTGTTCTGTACTAAAGCTGTATATGAAAATACGTCAAACTAAATTAATTAAAATGACAATAATTAAAAGCTGCATCTTAATTGTGATGATAAGTTAGTTAGGTGAGCAAGATCCAGAAAGTTCTGAAATTGTATTCCAGTGAGTGGTTGTTGTAAAAGTCTAGGATTAATTGTCTGTAAATAACTTGTGTTTTTATTAGCAAGAATCTGTCTAGACTCTCAGCAAAATTACAATAAATCTCAAACTGTAAATCAGAAAGAATATAAACCTGTTTCAGGAAGAACAGGATTCTCTATGGTATTCTTTTGCAAGATTATTTTTCTCTTCCTTTTTTTTTTTTAAAAAAAAATTACATGTCCTTAGGTGCCTCAGGATTTATAATGTTGTTTGATTGGGCTATTACAAAGCTATTCTAATCAGGATTAAGCCTTGTACCCTGGAAACTAGAGGTGATGAGATTACATGATTATCAAAGGTGATTTAGAAGATCAGAGTCTTTTTGAGGGAATAAGACTCCTAATTTTATTCCTTTAAAAGGGGTTATTTTGTTTCAACTTGTATTAGACCTTATTTTCTTTCTGCAAGTTGATAGATAACCAGTGTAAAGATGTGGCTTTGCTCAAGCCATTGATGTTTTTGCAGTAATAATCAACTGGATCAGGATTTTACCTTCCCCTTGGAACTGTTATCATTAGCCACTTTTTACAAAACTGAAACTGTGTAAATAAATAACATGACAAAAATGGTAATTTCTGATAGCTTTTGAACTCCTTTAGCTAAACAGTGAAACAAAGGACTTGGCTACAGGTCTGTCTTTACCAAAGACTTGGACTCACCCAGCTCCAAAATGTTCCTTTTGCTCATTGTAGATTTTTGAATTAAACCATGAAATGCAATCCAAAGGAGAAGCAGCTGGCTACTGCTCTGCTAATATCTCATTAATTTGTTTGGGCTGGTTTGGGGTTTTAGATGCAATGCCATCATATCTTTTCCTTGTGAGAAAAAAAGCCACGTTTTGGATGCTTGAGTAAGGCTGCTTGCTCCCTCCAGGGCCTCTGGCCGTGCTCTTGCCTTGCCTTCACGGGTGCTGCTGCTGTCAGTCCCTCTGCAGCCCCTGGCCCACCACATAGAGCTCGGGGTGGGAAGTGGATCTGTTGGGCTCTTTGATTTCAGGACCACCAGGGCTGTTCCAGGAGTCACCTGCTTTCCTGGGGCTCTCCTCCAAGCTGCAGAAGGGAAGATGCTCAAGTTAAGAGGCTAATGAATCGTGACTTTTTACAATGGCGCCGCTTAGCCACGTTAACCCCTGAAGCACAACTGCTGCACAATACTGCCTCGTTCCCTCTCCCCTCCTGTGGGCATGGTCTTTATGTGCACCATCCAGACTTTATTCTTGTGATGCCAAATGCACTGTGCTGTCCTCTCCCAAAACTCTCTTGGAAAGCAAACCTTCTGTATGTTTAATGGGAGATCTGTGTGAATCTGGGTTCATTTTTAGACAGAGGCAGATCAGAGTGAAAACCTTTGTTCCAGACTGCTGGATGAAAGTTCTTACTTCTGTTACACATCCACTTAACATGGTTACAGTGATTCCCAAATACACCAACTGACTGTGGGATGGGTATTCAGGTGGTATAAATCTGCCACTCTGGAGACAAGAGAACTGAGACAGAGAAAGTGGAAATTATGTTCCTGGGGTTGCACTGGCAATCTTCAGCAGCACTGGGACTTTATGAATCAAGATTGATTATAGCAGTGGAGCTAGTCATGAATATCTCATGTCAGGGGCCTTTGTGGTGAAAAGTGCCCTGTGTTGCTGGAACTAATTAGAATGGTTTAAGCTCAACATGGGGAAATATTCCAGAGTTATCTGGGAATCATTACTGTATTTTAAGTACATAAACTGCTAAACTGAATTAGCATTCAACTACAGACAGGCTGTTATGTACCTATTCTGGCTGCTAGGACTTTAATGATTTGAACTGCTGAATGAAGAGATTTGTGATACAGGACCAGTCATGAAACTAATGCAGATTCAAATATCTCCCAACTGCAGAAAGTCTCACTTGGGCTACTTGCTTTGGGTTTGATTCAGTCAAATCCATTCTCTTGAACAATATCTTAAAAGCAATAGCATTTAATCTCTCTCTGCTCTACCTCCTGGGAGATTAGCAATCTCAATGAAATATTATTTCGTTTAACTGCATACCCAGAAATTCTATTACAGATTAACAGGATTTCTATGAGCAGAGCAATTGTACATGCTATGCCTTGATAAGATGCCAGTAACTGCTGATTGTTGTCAAATGACCAAGCTTGGAAACAGAAGAGTTAGCTCAGTCTATCCATTCACAGGCTGTCCAAATGGGAACCAGCTGTACTGACTTGAGCACTGGAACCTGAATCTCAAAGTCTTGCCCAGGTACCCTAAGAGTAAACACAAAAGCTCTAGCCCTAGTTAGGGCTAATGATGTTTTAAGTTCTGATGTTCCTTAGAGCACGGGATAGCCAGAAGACATGCTTGGGAAAGGAACATTTTTTGCCTTCTGCAGGAGCAGTGAGTGTGCAGGAGACATAAAAATCTGCACACAAACCCTGATATTTAATGCCTGGAAATGCTAGATAGCAAAATGAGGTGCAAGTCACTTCTTTTTTTTGGTGTTTCTGTTAAAATGGGGTGGGTGGGAGAGGGGACTCATCTGCCTGATCAAGAACATGTTGCTTGTACAAGCTCCTGCCAGATTATCTTTAGCAATCTACTTTTCAGCAAGTAGATGTTTTAACTGAGCCTGGAAAAAGTGGAGGGATATATCCTGGAGTTTGGGAACATGGGAGAAATTGGCTAACTCACTGATTTTTCAAAATGTTTTACCTATAACAGAGTGATGCTATTGCAGGTTTGAGTCTGTGTCCTCTCCCTCCAGTGACTAGTGCTTGAAGCTGCTAATAACACACAAACCCTCCCAGAAAAAGAGAGGATATCATGATCTTTGGAGTGGGAAGGTAAAGAAAGGGAGGTAATGAAGGAAAAGGAGACTGGCAGCCGGGTGGGAATAAATAGCCTGTGAATTTGAGACCAGATGCAAAGATGGCCTGAATGAGGAGGTTTAAGCATACAACCTCTAGCTGAGAGAGACATTTTGAAATTTCCCTCCATCAGCTGAATGAATTGCAAACCAGAGGAAGCCCTGGATGCTTATGAACTTGAAGGAGACAGACAGATCAGAGTGTGGTGGTTTGTCTGTTATGGCATCTGCTATAAGAGCAGAGGTCAGCATCTGTGCCTGGGGATGTAATGCTCACAGCTGGGGCAACTGCTTTGGTCCTCAGTGGGAGGAGATGACCAGCAGTGATGTGAGATGATGATTTGCTGTGATATTGTATTAGGTCATTCAATGCAAATTCTGTAAAACTTTACTTCAGGCGGCTTATTTTAAGTGTAAGGAAACAAACAGTACCATATTGCATCTTAAATAAGTGCATGTGGTAATTAATAGGCTAAATTTCCCTTTTGCTTATATTGATTTAAATTTGGACTAACTCAGCAGGATTACTTTTGATGTATATATACCATTTGTATAAATGGTAAACTGGATTTGGCTCAGGATATAATTTGTTCTTCCAAAATGTTGTATATCATAACATTAGGATATATAATTTTTTCATAAAAGGGGTGATTTTATTTACAGAGTTTTTTTTTTCTTTATATTACTCTCTATGCTCTGACAGACTACAATAGAAAGATAATACACCCCACTGAAGCATAAATTAGCTAACAATGTATAATAGATTGCTTTTAAAACTGATGTATAATACTGTCAGGACTCTTGTCTTGCAAAGTTTCTGCTAGCAGGCACTGGAGTAGACAAAGTTGACTTCCCACAGAACATAACAACAGAAACCACAACAATGTAGAGGACTTTTTAGGAAATCTTCAGGTTTCAGAATATAATGCAATGTTAGCACTGGGAATGCAAAAGGTTTGCATTTCCTAGTGTTATTTGCATGTTTTGTTCTGAGTGTTCCTCCACTATCAAGTGTAGGAAACTTGGTCCTTGCTCTCTCTGGGGCAGGAATGCCTGCAGGCCTGGGGCCAGCATCCACGGCTCTCCCTGCACTTGCAGCACACCCAACGCTCACGCGCTTAAAAATGCAATTTTATCTCCTGTTATGGTTGCTCTTGGTCTGGCAATCCCCTGCTCATGGGGACAATTCTTGTGATTTCAGTTCTGTGGCAAGAGTAAAAATACTCCTCACATGAAAAAAGGTTTCCTGGGAAGGGTCTTAATCCTCTTGCGTAGCTTAAAGCTTAATGGATTTAAACATCCTAAGATGCTAAGAAACTAGAATAACAACACTTTGTACTTCCAGGCTGTTACACTGAGCTTTGAGCCTTTCTAAAGTCCAATTTACGTTTCCTGGCTGGTTTTGTGATTTTTATTTTTATTTTTTTTTAAATTCTTTTTTAAGTGATAGAGAAAATGTAAAGCTAAGCCCAGATTTCTTAAAAGTGGCCACCAGTGGTTGCAGACATGGAATTTGGTATGTGTTGATGCTGCTTCAGTTTCTTTAAACCAATTTTTTCAGAGCAGTGAATCTCCAGTAGCTGTGGGAGGTTTTTCCACCTTGAAAACTGGGCTTAGGCTGTAGACCCATCACAAGTGAAATCAGCACCTGGATCTGAAAGCCCACATGGGAAGCTCAAAATTTCCAGCTATGACTGCATCCAAACAGATCCTTGCCTGCTCTATCTGTTCATCATTATTGGCAGCTGATTTGGAACACTGTAATACAGATTTCAGCCGAACAGTTTACTGGCTTAAAGGCTGGTGTTAGGAACAGTACCTCTCCTCTTGGTCCAAGCCTACCTTCTCATGGTTATTTTAAGATGTTTATAACCTGAGGGTTACTTCAGAGCTTTTAAGAATTGAATGTGGTTGTCCTTTGCCTTCACACAAATAAAGGGAGTTCTGTGCTATGAAACCAACACAGAATTTTCCCTGAGGTGCCTGTCACGGCAAATGTATAAGCATAAGGCTTGAACAAACCAAGGAAAGTTAACTCTTCCCTTTATTCAGACTGGTAGTCTACTGAAATCTGGGAGAAGGGAACAGAATCTTTCAGTTGGAAAGGACCTACAATGATACCTTTGTCCAGCCATCTGTCCCGAACAGGGTACTTTGCTGGGAAATCTCAATGACATGCAATTCCCATCAGGAGTTCAGAAAGCCAACACATTCACTGCTATGCTTCCATCTAAAGTGGGAAGTTTCTTACCTTGCTTGGTGAAGTGCGGGTTCACTGCCAGACGTTACAGGAGCTGGAAAACGAAACTGGACTCCGGGTCGGCGGTCAGAGAGACTTCTCCTCACGAATGGCTGAGGATTGGCTGCACTCAGGGACAGCTTCCTGGCCCGCTCTCCGGGCTGCCGGAAAAGCAAACTGCTCCTTAGGGAGAGCGGTGAAGCTTCGGGCTGGCTGGTGACCTCTGCAGAATGTTGGGTGGGTACCACTGGAGATCTGGCTTCGAATAAGGAAGAGGTGGCCGGGCAAAATATTGAACGGACATTGCTGGCCCTCTTGGAGGAGGAGAGCTGGTGTTCATCCCCAGCATCCAGCCCAGCTCTCGACCCCTTGTAGGAGCGGGACGGGGAGGCTGGTGGGGAGGGGGCAATGAAGAATGGAGGAGGGCTTGCATCTCGACGCTGGGCCGGGGAGCCCAGTGGGCGGTGAGGCGTTGGTGAGTTTTGCTTGTGCCCTGTTGGAGGGCTGAGTGGTTTTCGTTGGGGTGGTGGAGAGGGAAGCTTCTTCTGCAAGGGTGGGCTGGGCACCCTGGGGCTAGAGGGGGGACTGGGTTTCCTCTGCATGGTGGGCGAGCTTGGTTGTGGGTTGCTAAAGGCCTGCAAAGAGTGCCTGTGGTGTGCTGAGGGGCTGACAAGCTGCTTCTCAGTTGGTGGAGAGGAAGGAGTTGTTCTCACTGGGGAGACTCTCCTGGCAAACGCTGAGCCTTTGTCGTTTCTCCTGAGCGCATCGGGAGAACCGTGCTTCTGGGGTTGCACTGGGGTCACAGGTGAATTGGGGTCTTTGCTCTCTGAGCTGTTGCTGTGTGGTTTTGAAACCCCACTGGGATTTTGAAGAGGAATGATTTTATGGGTTTGCTTGTACAAATCCGCAGCCTCTTTTCTCTGGGTTGCCAATATCTCCTCCTGGCTAGGGATGTGCACGTTGGTAGGGTTCAGCTCCAGAGAGTACATCTGCAGTGACTCGTCCCCGGCTCCGGTGTTCCTTAGACCTTTATTACCAATTGCGCTGGGGCCACTCATATTTTTACTTGGCAGTAAGTCCATGGACTGAAGGGAGGCTTTCATTTTTGGGGAAACTCGTGATCTCTTAGTAGCATGAAATTCTGTTTTGGCAGGCTTTTTGGCATCTTCCAAAGAGTTTCCTTCTATTCTTGCAGTTTCTTCAGGCTGAGGTAAGTCAAAAGAAGTGTCCATTAACATTTCAGGTGGTGGTGGTGGCAGGTTCTCAATGTCTTCATCAGACTCTTCCTCTGTGTCCTTCTCGATTAATTCTGCAGCTGGTGCAGGAGGAAAGGCATTTGGAAAGCTGGAAGAAACTCCATCGGTGTTTGAAGAGCTTGTGTCTTCTACTGGTGAAATACGATGCTTAAGATTTAAAGGTGCCAGGCCTCTCTGAAAGGGAATGGTGGGTGGCATGACTGGAAGTCCAAATTTTCTGATGCACTTTATTGGTCCTAAAGATCTTAAAGGTGCAGCTTTTACAAGATCATCAGTAGGACTGAATGTTTCAATAAGTTTTTTGACAGTCTGTCTAGGGGCACAGCTGCTGCCACTGAGCATTTGTGCTCCAGGAGGCTCCTTTTCTTTGTCTCCTGATGTCTCCTGGGTGGGCAGAGTAGTTTTTAAAGGCTTCCTTCCTCTTTTTTCATCCAGCTGATGGGTAGGATTTTGATCAACCATGAATAAAGGGACTTTATCTTGGTTAGGCAGGATGCTGAAATTTTTCGAGAGGCATGCCTTCAGTTTGGTAGAGGACCTAGATGTAATTTGGTCATCCTGCAAATAAGGTGCTGCCCTTGACTTCCAAAGTTCCAGGTTGTTATCTGTATCCTTCTTTCCATAAAACATTTCCAGTCTTTTGCTGAGCTCTTTTTGAGTTCTCTGAAGCTCTAGGAGGGTTGGGTCCTCTGCCTGACTTCTGAGGGACTCCTCTGACCTGGACCGATGTTGTTTCCTGAAGGTTTTCTGGCTGCCTGTTGCTGTTCTGGGCCTTGTTTTTAGGACTGCTCTTCCACTGTCATCCTCTATCCATTCTTTACGCCTGCATTTAGCTGGGACGAACTTGATTTTTTCACTGATGGCATCTTTCATCTTCAGAATAATTTCCTCTGTCTCTACATTCTCTGTCCTCTTGATGGACTGCCTTTGTGTGTTATCGGTGACTGCAGGTAAAGACAGGGACCTCCCTGGCAAAGCATCCTTCCCAACTTCTGATAAACTTGTGTTGTCGTCATCCTCCCCCAGGGTGCTCCCTTCATCGTCGTCATCATCATCATCATCATCATCATCATCATCAGGAAAATCTGTAGATTCACAGATTTTTAAATGTTCACCTTCCTGAGTAGATTCAGACTGGAAAGAGTTATAGGAATGTCTTTTGCTCAAGCTTGCATATTGAGGCATGGTAGAAATGCCTCCTGGTACACCACCTTGACAAGAAGTCACTTCCTTACTCTGCGTGGATGAATAAAATATATCTTTAAAGTGCTTTTCAAGTGCACAGTCATGGGATGTCGCTGTGCCTGGTGGCACTGTCCCATCACTCACGTGCTCTGCTGTTCCGGTACGCTTTTGGGACAAATGTCCGTGTGCACAGGAATCACAGCTTGCTTGTCCTCCATGATGGCTGAGAGCACTGAACTCTTTGAGGGATTCATTGTCCACACCAATGCCACTGTCCTCAGAGTAAAGAGTCCTATCGTCACCGTGGGACTGAGAGGGTCCCACTGTTGAGGCTTCAAGCAGCTTTACTGTTAGTAGCAGGCGCTCATCAAAGCTTTGCTTTGCTTTCAGTTTTCCTTCCAAGTTGCTTGCAGCAGAGTGCAGGTAGCTGCATGTCTCCTGGAGGGCGTTGGAGGTGAGGCAGGTCAGTGTTCCACTCACCAACTGCATTTTATTGACCGTGTACTGCAGTAGCTGTTGCAGAAGATCAGGGTGCTCCTTCATGTCGCCTTTTTCTGCTGGCCATGCCAGGTTCCCACCTACGTCTTTGAGAAGATTTTCCCCATCATTAGCAATTTCTTCCAAGAGCTGGTTGATCTCATCAAAGCGAAGCACGAGGAAGCTCACCATCTGCTGTAGGAAGAGCTGAGTTTGGGTAGCCTGGCTGGCCATGTGAAGTATAGTTTCATACTTGGAGAGGTTGGGGTTTAAGTAGGCATACGCGCTCTGGTGAGCCTTAACAAGCAGTTCTGGGAAATCTACTTTTTTCTCCGTCTCGTACAGGGCCAAAATGGATTTCTCTTTAATTTTGCTAGGTCGACCTTGCTTTGCCAGCTTATGACTTTTTTGCTTTTTTCCTTTCTTTGGGATTTGCTTTGGATTGCTTTCATTCTTGTCATCCCAAATGAAAGCTGATGCTTCTGATTCACAGGAGCTTTGCTTTCTGATCTGTATGGCCTCAGTGAGGTGTTTTTGAGATTCAATTAGTTCAGACATAACAATTTCAGCATCTGTGGCTGTCCTCTCAGTTTTCTTTTCTCCCCTGGAAATCTGGGGATCAGAATGAGCCTTGGGAGATAACTGCAAATTATAATTTTTGTCCTCCTCTGATACTTTATCCTCTTTTTCTTGCAGGTAGTCTTTCCTCTGGATGCCATATTGGTGGAATTCATCAGCATTGTAGCAAGATGAACCTTTAACCAGCAGAGGGATTCCTTTATCTTCTGGATCAATACGCAAAATACTTTTGGGTTTATTCAAAGCCTTAAACCCACTTCTTGCAATAGTATTCGCAATCTCACTGTGAGAAGGTGTGCAGCCCATCCTTTCTCAGTCTTTGACTCTATTTTTGATTAAAAATCCAGCTGAACTAGGGAAAACACAACAAAGAATCACACTCACTGTTTCATCCTGAACTGCAGACGGGCCTGTTTCTCATGAATTTTCCATCATGATCCCAGTTTTGTTGTCAGTTTTCATTGTTGTTTGCCTTGAAATCTCACGTGCTTACTGCCCAGGATCTGCTCTTGACGTTGTGCGCTGTTCCATTGTACATTCTGATACAGGTTTTCTTCTTCAGTTCAAAAAAGGTGTGTGAAAGCTCTGCTGGATTAAGAAGAGTTGTGTGCCTCACTTCTGTCTTGACAGATGTCCACTTCAAGTAAGATTTTAAGCTCATTAGGCTAAGCAGGCACCAGCCAGTCAGCACTCATGTTGTATTTATAGAGGCATTTTTTTTTTCTACACTATATTGGGAGGCAAAAGGACTTGGTACCTCTGTCTCCTTTTTTCCCTTGTTACAAAAACATAACATACAACTGAATGCAGAGATGCAATGGAACAGGCTGTATTTTGAAGCCTGTTTAGAAGGGAAACCATTTGAACAGGTGTGTAAATACCACTCGCAATTCCTTAACCAAGAGAAAGGTGACCTTGGCCAAGTATGGACCCACTGGAGAGTACAAGACACAGAAGCAAATAGATTAGAGCGATTGTTAGACTTCTGCCTTGAGGGTCTTCAAATTTTTTCCCTACTTCCAAATGACAAGATGTTTACTTTTCCATTGTAAGACATCCAAACAAGATTTTTGATATTTTTTTTTCCCCTTTTCCCCTCAGATGATCATCCCTGGAAAGTATTTTTTTCTCTTCCAGGTAGCTTCCCAACCTGAAACTCCAAACTGCACAATAACAGTATTTGTAGAACAAGTTTTGCATATGCTGTTAAGATGGTATCTGTATCTTATGGATTTAAATTCTAGAATTTCAGATTTTAAACAAAGAAATGAAAATTCTTTTTTTTTTTCCTTCCCCTGAGTGTCTTGGAATAAAATGTTAAGTCACAAAAGTTACTTTCTTACCTTTATTTCTTGTTCATCAGCCAGGGCTTAGTGCTATTAAATGTCAGACTTTATGAGTTAAAACTCTAAGAAAAAAAAGCCAACAAATTAAAAATGTAGACCTATTTCTGAAAAAAAAAATAAAAAATCCACCAAGACAAAACAAACATCTTCTCCCCCCCTCAAAAAAACAAAAAACACCCCAAAAAACCCAAACAAACAAACAAACAAAACCACAAAAAACAAACAAGCAAACAAAAAAAAAAACCCAAACAAACCAAAAAACCCCCAACCTGTTGCTTGAATCACTTCTGAGGTCAGGACAGAATAATACCACTCTGAAAGAGAAATTAAAGAAGCTAAAGTAAAGTAAGAATTGGATGAGGCAGAAGATATTTATATCTTTTCTAATTATTTTTGAAGGGCAGTATGTGAATAAGAGTGATAATAGAAATCACCCCAAAATTTCCCTCTTCATTACTCAGGCTGGCCTAAATGGATTTCTCTTTTAACTTCCAGATGCAACTTTTCTACTGAAGGTGGCTATTTGTTTGCACAGTGTTGCAAAGATTACAGACATACCGTGGCCAACTCTGATGCTGGCTAGAAGCCCACTGCTTCTCTCTAGCAATGTGATTTCTGACTGTGTGCTCACAGGTATCTCGTCCTATTCCCAAAAATCTTTGCATGCTGCCAAGCCTATAAAACATTCTCAGACTTTAGATAACTGCCTACATGGCTCATTCCTTGGTGCTGGCGTGCAATAGCTGAATATCTGCATGGAATGTCATTATTCTCTGTAGCTTTATTGTTCAGTGCCTTTAGTATAATGATGTGTTTTGGTTTACAATGCTACTGTTTGCAGAATGCAAATGGAGAAAGGAAACAGTTGGTCATGTTCAAGAACATGCCCTAGTGTACTCACTGACTTGAGCGATTTTACAAGTACCTCAGATGAACACAAAACTATGTTTGAGGAACAGACCCTAGGAAAGCACCAAAAATAACATAATTAAGGACTAAAGGAGGCTTTGCCTTGCATGTGGGCTGTGGGTAAATTGCCTTTCCTCTTCGTATACTTTCTCCCTACTGTTAAAACTGGCAGTATTGTTATTTTGAGGGAGCTGCCTGGTCACGTAGCATTCCTCAAGGGAAGAACTTAAAAAGTTCAAACCTTGTCAGACATAGCTGGTGCAACTGATAACAACCAAAGGCTAATCTGAAAGTGGCATTGTAAGTGCCCTAGAGAAGACAAGGATAAGGCCTAAACCTGAACAGAGATGTGCAGTACTTGGACCTCAGAGGTGTTGCCAGTGGCATGAACCACAGGATAGATTTTAGGGCCTTATAAAGGAGGAGTCAGATGATTAAAAAGTGTATGAAACTTCAGTGTGAAACTAGTAACATGAGCTTAAAAATTAAGGAAACAATGAAAATGATAACAAGGGGCTGCCTTTGAGAGGTTGCAGCCTTTAAAGGGGAATATGCATAAATGCTAGTATCTGCTCTTCAAAGTAGAAGGTTTGTAGTTGTGGATAACTTCTAGGGAAACAATTTCTGCTCACTGAGGAATTAGAGTTTGAGTAATAACAATCTTTAACCACTATTTTACTGTGAAAGAAAACTGAGTATGCGAGGTTCTGGTGGATGAAAGGCTGGAGGTGAGCCAGTGATGTGCACTCATGGCCCAGAAGGCCAACCAGTACCTCCGAGTCCTTCTCTGCAGGGCTGCTCTCAACCCCCTCATACCTCAGCCTGTATTGATACCAGGGGTTGGCCTGACGCAGGTTCAGCACCTTGCACTGGGCCTTGTTGAACATCATGAGGTTCACATAGGCCCACTTCTCAAGCTTGTCCAGGCCCCACTGGATGGCATCCTGTCCCTCAGATGTTTCAACTGCACCACTCAGCAGAAAAAAACTGCTCCTTTTTAATTCAGCTTCTCCTGTAGAGTAGACACTGTTCTGGGAGATGGAGCAGATTCTCTCCTTTCTGTAATCACTAACAGAAATAAAGCTTCATCTCATTTTCCCTGTGGAAACATGTTGACAATGGTAAGGAATAGGAATGTAATCGTTTGAAGTACATCTAGTTGCAAAGAATTAAATTAAACCAGTGAGTCTATAGGGAGCCTTTATTAGTGGTGATGGTGTAAGTGAAAGACAAATTTTATCTTGACTCTGAGTCAAGGACAAACTTTTCAGAACTATCTCTCTGAAGCACACAGAATCACAGAATGATTTTGGTTGGAAGAGACCTTTAAGATCATGGAGTCCAACTGTTAAGCCAGCGCTACCAGGTCACCACTAAACCACGTCCCTCAGAACCACATCTACACAGCTTTTAAATCTCTCCAGGGGATGGTGACTCCACCACTTCCCTGGGCAATCTGTCCCAGGGCTTGACAGGAAAGAAATTTTCCCTAATATCCAACCTAAACCTCCCCTGGAGCAACTTGAGGCCATTTTGTCTTGTCATATTGCTTGTTCCTTGGGAGGAGAGACTGACCCCCACCTCACTACGACCTCCTTTCAGGGAGCAGTAGAGCATGAGGTCTCCCCTGAGCCTCCTTTTCTCCAGGCTAAATAATTCCAGTTGCCTCAGCTGCTCCTTATAAGACTTGTGCTTTAGATCCTAGATGCTCCAGGGACTCTTTGAAGAGGTTTTGAATTGCTGTAGTCTGTCTGTCCATCCACTCGTGTGCTGGGGAGATGCCAGGAACACCCAGTTTTGTCCTTATAGGGGGCTCTGTGCTGCAGGATTTACCTCTCCCAAACACTCACTCATACCTTTTCTTTTATATTTTAAACATGTTAAAAATTTCTAACTTCTAAGTAAATTGCTTCAGGCCAGTTGCATGAGACAATAAACAGAAACTCAGTGCTTTCAAAAACCTCTACTATAAAAACAGCTTTTTTTTTTTTTCTTTTTTTTTCAAACAGCAGCAGGACAAGAAAAAACAGTTGTTGAAAACAGGTAGGAAACTGGTTTCCTCCTCCCGCAAAAATACTTTGTAAAGAAATAAGCAGAGGAAGAAATATAAACAGAAAAATAAGAGAGTCAGTCGGGGGGGGGGGGTTATCCAGCAGTAGTTTTGTGAAATATATTTACATTTGTCTATTGTTTTTGGAATGTGTATTTTGGTCATTCAGTCATAGCTTCTCTTTCCTAAGAAATCCATGGGTATTTAAAAGCTTGCTATCTATTGTAACTAATACATTCACTGCTGGTTTTAATGGTTAAGACAGTGACTGCCAAAAGGCAAGAGCTAGAACCAAGAACTGTGTAAAACAGCATAAAGCTTTAAGTATAGATTTGCAGAGGCATGCAAATCTAGAAAATTAAAAGGGAACCACCCTATTAGCCTAGGCAGTGGTTACATAAGTTCTCACAAGTGGGAGCAGGTTTGTTGCTGTGGAGCAACTTCAAGAAAAGCAAGTTTCTGTCAGGTGAGGGACTGGCAATTTAACAGGCAGGCAGTGGATTCTGTCATTCCTGGTGGAAGGTGGTAGTGTTGATTTGAGATCTAGAAGTGGGGTCCAGGTGATCTGTATTCCTGTAAAATATCCCAAGACACTCTAGAAAAGAGTACAGTTATTTAACCTCATGCCTCTTCCAGTTCCCAGTGGGTTCCCTCAACTAAAGCTTTTTAGTGTTCCTCTGAAAGCTGAGATTGACACAGCATTCCTCCTGGCTTCCTCTTGCAGTGTCTCAAACCACAATGTGTGCACTGATGGCTGTGTGAAACCGCGTTGGAGGAGCTGAATAGCTCCTGGTGAAGTGCTGAGCTTGAGGCTGTGGATCCAGAAGCAGTGGAAGTGTTCTGAGGAGCTGGGAGTTGGCACACCTAGCAGAAACTGGAAAGGGCTCTTTATATGGTGGGGCACTGCTGATGCTTGGAGGCAGGAAAGTGGTGTGTCCCGTGGGAAATAATGGGCAGGGCTGGAAAGAGTGACAATGACCAGTAGCCTTTTTTTAGTAGGAGAGAAATGTCCTGACCGTGGGTGGATACACAGCTTCCTTATTTCACATCCAGCTCTGAGGATAGCTCCTGGAGTATCCATTGTCTTTTGGACATGCTTGCTGTCCCAAAGCAGCGCTGAAAGAGGTATGTAAGCATGCTCACTTTCAGAACCTCTCTGCTGCCCTAATCCTTGCTCAAGTGGCTCTACTTGAAACTGCAATATCTTCCAAAGCCATTGAAATGATCCTTTTCCTCTGACATGTGAATTTGTGAGGATGAAGGAACTGGTTAGTAATGCCCTACGTGATTTCTGCCCAATGGAGAAACAACATGTGAAATAGTATTTTAGTTAAAGCCAGCTTGGTGGTCACAACCATTGTTTACCCATCTTCCTCCCAAAGTGGTCAGAGCTGCTGCAGCCCATTGTTTTGAGTTCTCCAGGTGCTCAGCAACTTTACCGCCCATGGCAGCATTTGAATGAGTCAGACAGGATAGACTGAACAGACTTTTATTTAGACTCATATCCTGGCACATAGGAGTGCCTGAAAAAGATATTATGAAAAGGTACAGAATTGACGTTTAAAGATGATTTTTATTTTTTTTTAAATTCCATTACAGGTCCCAGGTGTGGAACTCAGGACAGGCAGGATTTTTTTCAGGCAATGATGTGCAGTCTCCTTTGCAGTTACAATACTAAGTCACAGGATTCTCTCTGAGCTAAAATGTTTGGGGTTTTGCCTTTACTGCTCCAACCAGAAAGAAGTTCTAAAACCTCAGATACTTTGTTAGGTGCTTACTTTCATTTTCTGCCATGAAAATATTCACACACTGTGTTATCCTTATAGTCAGCATTACCTTTGAATTCACACACCATTCTCCACGGTTTATGGCAGATGGCAACCATACCCTCTGTCTCAGCTTTCATTCTGTTGCCATTAAACAAGCCATGCTCTGGTACCCTTCTAAAATAGACTGTTCTTTTCCTTGGCTGCGCTAGCAGATCACCTTTGGTCCTGCTGGGTTGGCCACCTCTCACTGAAGAAGGGTGGTCAGAACTGTGTGCAGTTTCCCAAGGAGATGGCAGAACCTGCTAGCATGAACACTTTCCTGCCACGGCTCTCCAGTTATGCATCTAAGATAAGTGTTTACTTCTTATGCCATAGCATGACATTGATAATGATGCTTCTTGTGTAGCTATTAACTACAGTCATGCCTTTCTCTTCCTCAGTCACTTTCATATGATGATCCTGTATATCAGTCTTATTAGTTCATTCCCTTTTATCAGTATTTATTTTTTTGTCTCATCAATTTGCTGGTTCTTTTTCCTGCCAAACTCATTACAGGAAAATATGAAACAAAGATGAGTTCCAAGTGTAATACCTCAGGATGTCTTTGGTAACCTATCTCAGCCTAGTACTTTCCATTCAAGTCTACTCAACACTGTTTCCCTTTGGGCTTGCACTTCATCTCCACTTCTCCAGAACTGCTAATAGTTTCCATTTCATGCACTTCACTAAAGTCCATTATTCAGTATCATCCATAAAACATTTCCTTTGCCCAGGACATCAAGCATCTCAAAAAGACAGGCATCAACTGCCGATACAAAGCTTAGATGCATGTCTTTGGCTATACTTCAGACTCTTTTTCTAAAGTACCCTTGAGGTGAAAATAGCAGCCTGCATTTTCCTGGAAGTATGAAACATTTCTAAGACATGGAAGAGTTATCTCAGCTTTTCTCAAGCCATCTGTTTTTTGTGTTTACTATCACAACTGCAGCTCCATGTTCCACTCCTTTCAGTTTTTCAAGTCTCTGGGACCTGAGAGCACTTGCAGCTTTTGACTTTTGCAGTACAATTTGCAGTGTACAATTTGCATCTACATTACTCTCTTTTTTAGAGTCACTTTACAGTTTTCATTCTCATTGTCTTCTCCACCCCCCTTACTATTATCACTGGAAAAAAAAAAAAACCAACAAAAAACTGATTATGAGCATCAGTTATGTTTATTTAGTAGTGAACCATATCGAGCATAAAAATACAGCAGGACTTGTCTTGCGTTTTTATCCAGACCAAATACTCCTCAAGTAGCCTGGGCTCAAGCCAAAATCAAATGGGTTTACCACTACATGGATTTCTTAGAAATTACCAATCTTTGGATCTGGATCCTTATTAGGTTTATAGCACTGGATAAGCACCCCCTGAGAAGCCTTCTTGGATGTTGCTCATTTCATTCCTTCAGCTGGTTACTAAGATAACTGGGAAGTCCAGATTTCTGAGTCCTGTGCTTAAGCCTATGAGTGATTAGGTGTGACCCCAAGCAAGTGGCTGTTGTAGTATAAACACTTTATGGCATTGTGCATTCATGAATACATGGCATCTAAACCCCTGGGTTAAGAAGCATTGTGTTGCTGTCTCTCTTTGCTCCCATCTTCTCCTCCTGCCCATATCTCCTATAGGTAATTGTCTCCAATTATGTGAGCAGTGTGTAGCATTGGGATTATTTCCTTGCTCATCCACAGACCAAAGCTGCCTGATCTGCAGTTCTCTGGCTTTTAATTTTCCTTGGCTTTATGTCTCTGTGCTGGTCAGGGCCATCACTGCTGGGGTACAGCTGTTGTGTGACTCTGGGCAGGTGCAGGGGACTGAGCAGAAAGATCCTGTCATCCTGGCTGGTTTCCAGGCCTGTCTGCACGCAGGGTCAACAAAGGTTTGTAGTCACATTTGGTTCAAATGCATCTCCAACCTGTATTTAAGGTGGGTATACTTAGAAATGTCTCCTGTGATCACCAGGGGCTGTGACACAAGTGCCTGTGTGCCTTCCTTTAGGAGAAAAAAAAAAAAGTGGTGGATGTGATCTTTAAGCCCAGGAGGCCAACTGGATCCTGAGTTACATCAAAAGGAGTATGGTCAGCAGGTCCAGAGTGGGGATTCTGCCCCTTTGCTCTACTTTGATAAGACCCTGCCTGGAGTATTGTGTCCAGCTCTGGAGTCCTCAGCACAGTAAAGACATGAACCTGTTGGAGTAGGTCCAGAGAAGGGCAATGAAAATGATCAGGGGGCTGGAACTCCTCTCCTATGACCAGAGGTTGAGAGTTAGGATTGTTCAGCCTGGAGAAGAAAAGGTTCTGGGGAGACCATATCACGGTCTTTCAGCTCTTGAAGGAGGCCTGTGAGAAAGATGGGACAGTCTTTTTATCAGGGCCTCTTGCTACAGGACAAGCGGTGTAGGTTTTAAACTAAAAGCGGGGAGATTTAGCCTGGATCTAAAGAAGACACGACATGCAATGTGGGTGGTGAAAGAGCGGCCCCGTTTGCCCAGAGAGGTGGTAGACGCCCCGTCCCTGGAGCCACTCAAGGTCAGGCTGGTCGGGGCTCTGAGCAGCACGATGCAGGTGTCCCGGCTCGCTGCAGGGCAGTTGAACTACATGGCCTTTAAATGTCTCTCCCGACTCACAGCACCCCACAAGACGCGGCCCCCCCGCC
>NW_008609072.1:0-2500 GCF_000691845.1 Merops nubicus
AAAGAGAAACAGAAAAGGTTATTTTAAAAATTCTGGGAATGTAGTCCTTAACTCTAAATAGTTCCAGAATTATTTGCCATTCGTTATCCATTACAACTCCAAACTTGTGTCTAATTTAGAAATTTAGTATGTTTACCCTGGAGTTTTATAGTATACTAAATGTTTTCATTACTTTTTACGGAAAGTGCTACAGAATTACTTGTAGATTCAGTAATGGAACCAGCAAACCAATGATCTTCCATGTCTGAAGTTGCCCAGTTATCCTGAAATAATAAAAATATATCAAGACAGTGGCTAGAAAGCGAGTGGACAGTTCTCTGCAGCACCTCAACAATAAACCAGCAGAACTGTGATCCTTCACCAGAATGTTCAAAACCTAAATTGAATGGCAGCATGACTGCAGTGGTTCCAGTTCTGTTAATTAGGCTGAATTCATGGTTCACTGATGCTGCAATTATTCTGCAAAGGAATGCTCCAAGGATGTTATCTTGTCCTGCAGCCTGCTATGGACGCTGTCATTATTCTTCTTGGGGCAAAAAGGCTTTTTTTCTAGCTGGACAATACACAGGAGTCATATTTGTACTCATCCCATGTGGTTTGGGAAGATGCCATTAGATGACCATGTTTTGATACTTTCTGCTCTTTTAGATTTAATAGGAAAAATGGCTTTCCAACTCCACTGGCCACTTTTTAAGCATGCTTTACTTTGCAGACTAAGGATACAAATGATAAGCCTTATTATCTCCATTTCAACCTCAGGGTAAGTAAAGGGGCTGAAGAGTTTTGTCTGAAGTTATGTGCCTCTTTAAAGGGCTCAAGTTGTGCCAGGGGAGGTTTAGATGGGATATTAGGGAAGAATTTCTTTACTGAAAGAGTGGTGGAGCATTGGCCCAGGCTGCCAGGGAGGTGATGGAGTCACCATCCTTGGAGGTGTTCAAAAAATGTGCAGATGTGGCACTTGGTGACATATTTTAATGGTCATGGTAGTGTTGGAAGATGACTGGACTTGATGATCTTAGAGGTCTTTTCCAACCTTAATGATTCTATGATTCTTTAGGGGAAATAGAGTCTCCCACCTTCTTTTAATGACATCTCCTAATTAACCATTGTGGACAGGACATACACACTACCCAAAACACCAAACCTTCTGCTGTCAAAGAGAGTTTAAAGCAGCAGCAGGTTTCTTTTCAGCATTTCCCTTCACCCAGAGCTCCAGCCTATGTATCTGTAGGAAGAAGGTCAGCTGTGACTCGTGCAACTGTGCAGAGGTTCTGCCACATGGTAAGGAACTTCATTGCTCAGATCTTCAGAAGATGACAGTTAATGCCCAACCAAATCAAACAGATATTGATTTTGTGAGATGAGAAAGCAACCAAACCATCAACGACAAATTCAGCTGATGGCCTAATTCATTTTTTAATAAAAAACATCTTCAAATCTATGTGCTTGCAGCAGAGAAACTCTATATTTTATTTGCATTTACCCTAGTAACTGTTTTTAAGCGTTCAAGTTATTCCTGATAATTAAAATTAATTTAAATATACTTAGAGATGTCCATATTGTTATATTCATACCTTTATATCAATTTTGGAACTTTTTTTTTCCCCCCTAATAAACTGTAATTTAGTCCAAGAAAATTAAATAGAATACTCCATTCAGCAATGTCTAACATTACTGTTTCCTTATTCTCCAAGAAATTTTTGGTCAGTGTAAAGTTTTTGTTGCCTGTACCTTGGCAATAAGGATGAAGAAAGACTTTACGATACCAAAGGAATGAATAAACCAACCACATGAAGACTGAAGCAGAACAACTTGTATTCACCAGTCCCTCATCTGCACATGCCACACGGGTTTCAGTGAGGCATTCTGTGCAAGAGGGGCAAAGGGACATTATACTCTGAAATAACTGAGGGAATCAGAGAATTGTTTTGTTTGGAAGAAACTTTTAAGACTGTGAAGTCCAACCATTAACCCAGCACTGCCAGGCCACCACGAAACCATGTCCCTCAGCACCACATCTCCACAGCTTTTCAGTCCCTCCAGGGCTGGGGACTCCACCACTGCCCTGGGCAGCCTGGGACAGGCCTGGACAACACCCTTTAGGGAAGAAATTTTTCCTAATATCCAACCTAAACCTCCACTGATGCAACCTGAGGCTGTTTCCTCTTGGCCTGTCACTTGTTACTTGGGAGAAAAGCCTGGCCCCCACCTTGCTACAACCTCTTTTCAGGCAGTTGTAGAGAAGACACGTGATGAACTGAATACATTTGGCTGCAATGAGAAGGAAATACTTCAATATGGTGTTCTTGCCCTTCCACAGAAGTTCTCAAAACTTCCCAGTTTTTACTGGGTTGAGCAGGCTGGGACAGAACAAGATGATTTTTCAAGCAAGCAACCAGTGAGGGTTTCTTTAAGAATGGATTTACTTTTAAAGCCAGCCTCTTCAGAAAACACATTTCCCAGCACTTTTATTCTCAAAGCAACGTTATGTGGAATCAGG